>NW_006962951.1:0-3828 GCF_000164805.1 Carlito syrichta
AGTCAAGATTAAGGACTCACTTGAGTGCATTTGTGAACAGTGCTAGCTTCATGTGCACTCTATCCAGCTCTATATAGTAGATGCCCCAGTTTTCCCCATCATTCAGTAGCTTTTCTATGATCCTGAAAGTCCACCTCCAAAAAATATCCAGTCCCAAGGAAGCAAGAACTCCCTGGACATAGGGCCCATTTTCTAGGGTAGAGCCTCAGACCTTATCTGATATATTTGACATCTGAAAACTCTGAGTACATGACTGTGCCAGGTAAATTGTGTCAAAACACAGTGCAGTGAATTAGAATGAAATTCAAGTGATTTATGAATGAAGTGAAACATCCCAGTGTCCATTCGTGCAATGTTTCTTCAATTTAAATAATTGCTGTCTGCATCCACTATTTTGGCCCTATTTTTAAATCATCAATATTATTACTTATTTTATTTTTTTGTTTAAATCTACTCATCTTACCTTAAGATATTTTTAAAGTTGATCTTGTGTCACTAATAGCAAACTGTATTCCTTTCCAAAACACAATGCAATTATAAGAAGAACTATAATGTGATTAAATTTTGTCTAAATTCTTTCCCCCCTTAAAGCTCTTATCCTGAAGCATAACTTCCTCTTGGTACTTCCAGAGATTTAAAAACCTGTCAGTATTAAACCAAGAGTCTTCTTTATATAATTAAAATTGGAAGTCAATCCAAAACAGAATGTGGTTCAATAATTTTCATTTGTTTTCAGATACTTCCTTAAATTATTTTATTTTGCACAAGAGGAATTACTTCTAGGTCAGGTGAATAGGATTGGAAGCAAGAATTAAGTTCAAATACCAATTGTGTCACAGGTCAGTTGAATGACTTTTAGCAAGCTATCTCAGCATAAGTGTTTTCTTATTTAAAATGGACTACAATAAATGCCAGCTTCACATAAAAGCATGTTGATACATGTACATAGCAACTCTATTCATACTAGCCAAGCGAGATATCCCACATGGCCTTTTGTGGGTGAATGTTTCCATAATAACTGATATATGTCCATAACAGGGAATACTGTCTAGCAATAAAAAGAATCAAACTACTGGTGGAGACAACAACCTGGATGACTGTTCAGTGATTATGCAGAAAAGAAATAGAAATCCCTAAAAGTTACAACTGTAGAATTTCATTTGTATAGATTTCTACTGTATGGTTTAATTTATATGAAGTTCTTTTATTGTTTTATTTTGGTTTTGTTTCTGTTTCTGTTTTTGTTTTTGTTTTAGTCAGGGTCTCACTCCGTCATCCAGGGTGAAGTGCAGTGGCACAATCATGGCTCATTGCAACCTTGAACTCTTGGGCTCTAGCAATCCTACCACCTCAGCCTTCTGAATAACTGAGACTACAGGCACTAGCCACCACATACACTTTTTCTTTTTCTTTTTTTTTTTTTTTTTAAGAGATGAGTACTTGTTATATTGCCTAGGCTAAACTCAAACTCCTAGATTCAAGTGATCCTCCTGTCTCGGCCTCCCAAAGTTATAGGATTATAGGCATGAGCCACTAGGCTTGACTCATTTATATTATTATTCTTGAAATAACAGACTTATAAATTAGAGAAGAGATTATTTGTTTTCAAGCAGTCATGAATGGAGAAAGAATAGTGAGAGGGATCAATATGGAAAAGGGTGTTTTTGTTTGTTTGTTTTTTGTTTTTGTTTTTTTTTTGAGTTGGAGTCTCACTCTGTCACCCAGACTGGAGTGCAGTGGCCTCGACCTGCTGGGCTCCGGCGACCCTTCCGCCTCAGCCCTCCAAGTAGCCAGGATTACAGGCATGCGCTACCACGCCTGGCTGATTTTTTTATTTATTGTAGAGATGAGGTCTCGCTGCCCAGGCGGGTCTCAAACCTGCGGGCTCAGGCAATCCACTCACCTCAGCCTCCCAAAGGCGCAGGATTACAGGCTGAGCCACCGAGCCCGGCTGAGGAAAAGGGTGTTGTTAAAAAAGAATATTAGAGATCCTCTTGATGATGAAAATGTCTTGTATCTTGATTATGGTGGTGAATATACAAACCTACATATATGATAGAATTGCATAAAACTATGTACACACACAGGAGTACAAATGGAAAGGAAAATCCCAATAAGATTGGTTAATTATATTAACATCAGTATCCAGGTTGCCACATTGAGCTACAGTTTTACAAGATGTCACTACTGTGGGAAACCAGTAAATGGTACACAAGATCAACTTGTATTATTTACTCTGTATCTCATATACTATTTCTCTACCACTGCATGCAAAACTACAATTATCTCAAAGTGTAAATTTTACAGAAAAAATAAAAACAAGCCTCATAGACTTTCGGGGAAAATCAAAGGAGATAGTATTTTGGGAAGAAAATTCATTTAGCTAATGATAATTATTTCCACTTGCTTGTCCAGGCCCTGTGTGAATGCTGAATGTTAGCAGCCAATCAAATAATGTTCCTGCTATAAGAGAAATATTATTCTAGTGGATGCCTCAAAAAAAGGGAATTGTTATTTTCAAAACTCTCACTAAAATTGGTTTAATGACAATCACTAATTTAATAGTAGCATTGAGGGTGTGCTTCCATGTATCAAAAGGACTCAAAGAGGCTACTAAACTTGCCCATATACTCAGTAAATAGTTTAATACCATTATTGTGCTATTTTGTATTTTTTTGCTTTACTCATTTCATATGGTTTATTTATACTTGTGGTAAAAGGTATCATTTCTCCAATTATAGCTGTGATAGTATGGTTCTAAGAATTTACATAATTAGAAATAATAATGGGGTTTAGAGCCATAAGTATAAGTTGTCAGAAACTTGAATGATTTTGGTAACAGTCTGTGCAATTAGACAGGAAATCTTTAAAAGTATAGCTGAGGAAAGAGCCCAAGCAGGACAATTGGCAGTAAGTTTAGTGCTGGTCACCTGGCTCCATGGGCTCCTGCTCCTCCTTGTTACTTCCACCCATCACATCTGGTGCTGCCAAGCCCTCTGGATACTGTTGTCAAAAGATCCAGGAAACAAGATGATGGCCTACATTTTTTTGAGATCCCTAGGAAGATGATCATGAGAGTCAGGTTGGTTTTTCAGCCCATCTGGACTCAATATTTAATATCCATATTCACAGGGAGTAGGGTGAAACAGACAAGTAACATATACACCTGGTTGTAGATGGTAAGGTGCCCAGATTAGTTAGGAATGGTTTGAGACCAAACAGTCTTGTGACACAAAGTGGAATTCCCAGGCAAGAGCCTGGTGTTGAATTTCAATATTATGATCATATCACTCACTTGTAACTGAATCTTTTCACTTTGGGTTTTCTCATATTTATATTTTACTCATCAGGGTACTTTGAATTTATAACCATGCAGGAACTTCTAGTTAGCTTACTTTCATTGACTTTGAGTATAATGACATTATCAGATACATGAACGTGATTTGATTTTCTGAAGTATAATGTGATTTACTTTATGAAAAAATAAGTAGGGTTAATTTGTGTGACGGTACCAAGTGTGCTTAAAATTGATGAATCTTCAACAGTTGTTAAACAGATACTAGGATAATAGATAATAGGTAGATATGATCAAGGTGCTTTGGTATCAGAATATTCTACATCTTAGTGATGTTTTCTTGCTTATTATGTGCCTTACTGAGAGAGGGAGTGTGACACCACCCACACTGCTTGTTTATTGGAGTCTCCCTGCACTCCAATCGTCTTTTGCTTTCGGTTATACAGCCAAAACTGATTATGGGAAACCTTGAGATTTAGGTAGGATGGAGCAATCCAGGGCACTTGAGAACTGGGCTGGCAAAAACCGCATAT
>NW_006962952.1:0-3428 GCF_000164805.1 Carlito syrichta
GTGGTTTCACAGTGTGGGGACACCAAGGCTGACCTGATGCCCACCAATAGCTTTTGCAAGCACAGGAAATAGCCACCAGTGCCAATCATGTGAACTCCTGGCCCAGCAGAAAGGCAAGTCTCACCTGGGAGACCCGCCCACAGGATTTGCCATACCAGCTCAAAGGTGGGTCACAAAGGTGCCCAAGGTGGCTCTCAGTGTCTTATTTGTGAATCTATATATAGTATCCCATTGAGTACTGAGAGTCATGGAGGCTTTTGGAGATAGACATGGAGGCTTTTGGAGATAGACAGTCCAAGACTGAAACTTGGACCAAGGATCCTGGCCTTTGTCCTGGAGCAGTTGCCCAGGACATTTCCTGGCTCCAAGAAGTTTCATTCATGGGAATGGCCAAGCATTCATCTCTGGGTCAAACTGGCCTGAAGCCCAGACCAACTGCATAATAATCAGGAGATGTTTGGTAGTCCCAGGGCTTTCTGGAACCCCACTCTTCACCTGTGAAGTAGGGATGCTAAAAGTAACCTCACACCTGTCATCTGCCATCATGTGAAGCAGGTAGCACCACCCCGCAACTGTAAACCCAGTGCAGCAGATACAGTGGACTTCTGACCAGTGATTCAAAACTCTCAGGAGCTCAGAGAAGCTACACACACACATACACGCACACTCACACACTCACATACTCCCATAGACCCACAGACACACACATGTCCACAGACCCAGAGACACACTGATATCCATAGAGACACATAGACATCCACACAGATAGGCAAAGCAGGACTTCGACACAGCTGGTTGGATGTGGCCCAAGTAGCCCCCACCAATACGGCAGTCACTGGTTCATGTGAACACCTGTCCCTTCCTGACCACTACTCCATCCCAGTCACCAAGCCAAGGTTTGCTCCAGGGTCCAGGTGAGAACTTAACCTTTCACATTGCTTGGTCATAAAAACAAAACCACACATCTAACAGTCAGGTTTGAGGCAGCCTCCTGAAAACGTCCCTGGGTCCAAGAGCTGTGTGGAAGCCACCCCACATGAGTTGAGCGTCGTCTGCTCTTGGGACAGGACTTCCTCCTACCCTCCCTCTTTCCATGTGCTGTTTCTTTATTGGGAAAGGTTCTCAGCCACATGGCTGGCCTCTAAACACAGTCAGTGAACAGAGACTCCTCCCACCCTGGCTGGCCGAGCCCCAACACCAGGAGGTGAGGGAACAGCTACAGTAATAGACATCACCTTCTGCTCCTTGGGGGGCACCCACAAGCTCCCATGCTGGGCTCCACCCCATAGAGCTGCCCCTGGGTTTACAGCGCAGCATACCAGCCCACAGGTGACCACTGCATACAGTCCTGGCAGTTCCTGTAAGTCAGACACATGCTATCAAGGTCTCCCCAGTTGCTCAGTCATCAGGCCAATCAAACCCTGCAGGTGGTGATTTAACAAGGCTGCAGGTCAGTCTTGTAAATGGAAAGCTGGGAAGTACCACATGACCTGTGAGACCATAGCATCCCAGCCCTTACTGAGCTTCAGAAACACCAGGAAGCTGTCACAACAGGTGAAGTTGGCAGCTCTACATTTCTCATGAGACTTCAGGTGGGGCTGCACTTCCATGGGGAATTACTGCAATTGTGAAGGATGTGCACAGCACTGTGAGGAGGGTCCAGGAGTGGACTCACCTGATGTGCTGGTTTGAGGAGGAACATAATCGACCACTATGGAGCTCCTCCATTGCCTCCCTGGACACTTCAATCTGTTTCCCCAGGGCCCCTCCACTCCAACAGGTGCAACTCAAGTTGGAATGTACCTTACCCCTACTCTACCCAGTAACTCATTCTATATAACAAATGCCCAATACTTCATAGCATCAAACAGCTGTTATACTGTATCTATGGGTTGGAGTCTGTAAGCCAGGACGGTAGGCAGGGCACAGCAAGAACAGCTTGTCTCTGCTCCACAGTGTCTGGGACCTTGGTTGGGGAGACTCAGGAGTTTAGAAGCATCTAAAGCTGTCTTTACTCACCTGTCCAACAGTTGATGCTTTCAACTGGTCCTTGACTGGGGCTGTCAGAGCACAACAGTTCACCTAGCATGGCACCTCAGGCCAATCATATTTCTTTAGACGGATGTCCAGGTTCCAATGGTGAGTGTCATAGGGAACCAGTATCTATGGTCAGAAGTCACCTACTGTCACACTGCATCAGTCACCTTGAACATTAGCTGAAATTCCAGGGGATTCGGGGGTGGACATCAAGACTACCTCTCCATGGAAGAGTGTCCAAGAATTTGCAGGCATGTCTTAAACCAGTCACCATTGAAACAGTGACTCCAGCATGCAAGCTCCCTCTATGCCTCTGACTCCTTCCTTGGTTCAGGGCCTCCCTGCCTCCCAACTGGGCTTTGAAAAAACTCCCTTATTGGTCTCTCCATCTCTAGTAATGCTTCTCCCGGCCAACTATTAGCAACAGGGATGTTCATGACACAAATAGGTCCAGTAACTTCCTACTAGATTTTTCCTGCAGCTTACCATAGTGGTGGGATGGCAATGTGGCTTTTTAATTATGGAAAAATTCTTATTAATCAGTGTGTCCAGGTTATTACGTATTATTGAAAGCCTGGGAAAAAGCTGTGTTGGAGGCTTTTCAACTCCCTAGTAACCCAAGTCTCACAGCTGTGCATGGACTAGCACGTGGGGTGCCCAGTGCTGCTCTGCGGACTGCCACCAAGATGCATGCCTCAGCCTGCCTCAGTCATCCTCTTGGGGAAACAGGCACTGTTGCATGACTGGGGGAGGATGAAGGGTATGACTGCGACCTGGGCATCACCCCTGTCTTGTGATCTCAGCTGATTTGACCTCTTGATTGCGAGAATCCTCCTTCCCCAGGGTCCCCATAACCTTGGGGCTGCAACCCGGGGATAAAGAGCAAGGTCTCTGGGATCAGACAAGCCCAGGTCCTAGAGCCTGGTCACCACTAATCTGCTGTGTGACTAAGGAATATCGCTGCACCTCTCTGAGTCCCAATTGAGACAACGTTACCAGCAGTACCTCCATGAAAGTCATTATGAGATGTAAACAAAATAATACCCATGGAGTATGAATGCCAGTTCAGGCATAGAAAGGAGGCTCAGGGTGTGGCAGGTGTTAGTTCAGTAGTTGAGCACTCAGTACCCATGACTCCCACTTAAGAATGGTGCCACTCATCACTTACCATGATAAGTCTGTGAGTTTTCATCTGTAAACCATGTCAGTACCCATATCAGTACTCTCATGACATCATGAGGATGCGCCAGTTCTGAGAAGGACAAGTTCCAGGGCTGGCTCTATTATCCTCATATTTATAGGATTATGGCTGGCAATAGCCACCATGTGTTGTAATCACTGGATTCCAACTCTTTTCTCAGTGAGTCCGTGGTCATGGCAGATGGACAGAC
>NW_006962953.1:0-392 GCF_000164805.1 Carlito syrichta
CCACCAAATGGAAAGCCTGTAATCACAGCAGTTTGGGAGGTCCAGGCCAAGATAATGGCCTGAGTTGGTAGTTTTGAGAGCAGCCTGGGCGACATAGTGAGGAAACAAAAGAAAGAAATAATGAAAGAAAGAAAGAAAGAAAGAAAGACAAAAGGAAGGAAGGAAGGAAAGAAAGAAAGAAAGAAAGAAAGAAAGAAAGAAAGAAAGAAAGAAAAAGAAAGAAAGAGAAAAAAAAAGAGAAAGAGATCAATTTTCCTGCAAACCTTCTGTCCTCAGTCCTTTCTCCCCCCGCCCCCACAGATGTGAGGGTCCCAAAAGCTTGGCACCTTCTAGCCCCTACCACTGCTCGATGGCTGCTCCCATTTTGGTGTGGGATTTCCCAAAGCTCCCTG
>NW_006962954.1:0-751 GCF_000164805.1 Carlito syrichta
CACTTGGCTTCTTTGCCGTGGGAAGTGCTAGGGACCAAGCAGAGCAGCAGTGACTCCGTTGCTTCACCAGGTAAGTTCTGGCCACTTGCTCTCAAGTCCCTACTCAGTCAGTCACTCCCATGCCCACTTATTCACTGACACATATGTAGAATTTCCCATACTCTCACTCTCTCACATTTGGACTCACTTAGTCTGACTAGCTCCACTGCCATCTTCCTGAGACTTACATTTTTTAAATCTAGACCAGTTTTGTTAGGCAGGCAGCATGGTTGATTCCATATTTTTGCTATTGTGAACCTTTCTGCGTCCCAGTTTCCCACATGTGAAAAGGAGGAGAGAATGTTTCCTGTCTCATAATCTTCTGTGAGTATTGAATAAAATCATTTATCTTAAATGTTTAGTGTAGTGGGGAGAGAGAAGCTATCTAATAAATGACTTTTTAGCAGACAAAAAGAAATAAAAAGTCTAGTGCTCTGTGCAGAAGTTATTGACATATCACTAATTTAAGAACAAACCCCAGGTGACTCTAATCTAGGTGAGCCAGATTAAGAGAAGTGATTTTTTTTCTGGTTAGGCGTGGGGGCTCATACCTGTAATCCCAGCATTTAGAAGTCCAAGGTGAGAGGAACCTTTGAGCCCAGGATAGCAAGCCCAGCCTGGGGTGACATAGCAAGATCTCATCTTTCCAAAAAAATTAGCCAGGCATAGTGGTGCATGCCTGTAGTCCTAGCTATTTGGGAGACTGAGACTT
>NW_006962955.1:0-6116 GCF_000164805.1 Carlito syrichta
TTCAAAGCCACAACTATTTTAAATTATTAGCAATTACTGGGGCACTTATCAAAGAGGAGAATCAGCCATTGGGACACTGATTACAGAAGAGGCCCAGTAATTGGAGCACTCATAAAAAATGAGGCCCAGAAACTAGTTCACCCTTTATAGAGGAGGATCATTCACTGGAGCACTCATCACAGAAGAAGCCTGGCATTGAAGCATCCATCACAGAGAAGGTCAAGTAACTAGGTCAACCATTACACAGGAGATCAAGTAACTGTGCATTCTTCACAGATAAGGCCCTGTCACTGGGATACCCCTTTTAGGGGAAGGCCAGTCACTGATGCACTCATCAAAGAGGAGGTCTACTAACTTGGACACCCAACACTGAGGAGGACTTAAAATTTTGGCTCCCATCCCAGAGGAAGCCCAGTAACTGGGGAACTCATTAAGAGGAGGGTCAGTCTCTGGGGTACATATTATAGAAGAGGGTCATTCAATGACACCTCCATCCCAAAAGAAAGTCACTCATTGGGTCACCCAATAGAACAAGAGTCAAAAACCTGAGACATCGATTGCAGGGGAGGGCTATTCACTCAGGCACCCATAACAGAAGAGGGCCAGTCACTGGGGCACTCATCAAAAAAAGGGTCAGTCTCTGGAACATACATCACAAGGAGATCCAGACATTGTGACAACCATCAGAGAGGGGTGCCAGTAGTGGGGCACCCATTACAGAGGATTGCCAGTAACTGGGAATCCCATCATAATAGAAGAATAGTCACTACGGCACCCATTAGAGGAGAGCCAGTTGCTGGCACAATATAATCAGAGGACAGCCAGTACTTAGTAGCCATCACTGAGAAAAACCAGTCACTGGGGCATCCATCAAAGAGGGTGACTAATCACTGGGGTACCATCATAGAGGAGAGACAATGAGTCGCTCATCCCAAAGGAGGGAAAGTCAGAGAAGCACCCCTTCCAGATAAGGGCCAGTCATTGAGGCACCCATCAAAGAAGAAGTTCAGTCGTTGGAGAATCCATTAGTTGGAGCACCTGTTGCTGGGAACCAATCGCAATGTAAGTCCAGTCACCCAGAGATCGAGCCCAGAGGAGGTCGAATCACTGAGATGTCTATTCAAGACACCTATTAGGAGGAAGTGCAGTCATTGAGAACCAATAAGAAAGGAGGGCCAATCACTGATGAACTCATCTTAGAGGAAAACAAGTAACTGGGGCACCCATCACAAAGGAGGGCCAAATACTGGGACGTGTATTATAGAGGAGATCTATTAACTGGAGCACCAATGATAGAAGAGAGCTAGACAGTAAGGCATCCATTATGGGGGGCAGTTAGTTACTGGGGCACTGATCACAATGGAGGACCAGTCACAAAGGTATCAATAACAGAGAAAATCCAGTCATTGGGCCACAGATCACAGAGGAGTGAAAGATATAAGGCAAACATTAGGAGAAGTGCCAGTCATAGGGCACGAATTCCAGAGAAGTGACGGTAACTAGTGCACTAATCCCAGAAGAATATTAGTTACGATGAACCCATCACAGAGGTCACTGGGATAAATATCACAAAGGAGAGCAAAAAACTGGGTATCAATCATAAAAGAGTGTCACTGACAGGCAACCTATTATAGAGCAATACCAGTCACTGGAAAACCCGTCATAGAGTAAGGTATATACTGGGGCACCCATCACAAAGAAGAGTCAATCACTGGTACAAATATCACAGAGCACAAACAGAAATTGGGGCACCCATCAAAGATGAGGTTTAGTCACTGTGATACCAACCACAGATGCGAAGTCATTGGGGCACCATCATAGAGGAGAACCAGTGATTGAGGCACCGATCACAGACGAAAGCCAGTAAATGAGGCACCCAACCCAGAAAAGGGAAAGTCACTGAGGCACCCATCCAAGAAAAGGGCTCTGCACTGTCCTCCATTATAGAGGGCAGTCAGTCACTGGGGTACTGATCACAATGGAAGACCAGTCACAAGGGTATCAATGCCAGAGAAAATCCAGTCACTGAGCCACAGATCACAGAGGAGTGCAAGTCATAAGGTAACCATTAAGAGAAGAGCCAGTCACCAAGGCACCAATTCCAGAGAAGGGACAGTAACTAGTGCACTAATCACAGAAGAATGCTACGTACTATGGACCCATCACAGAGGCCCACAGAGAACCCATTTGTAGGAGGGCTAATCATTGGGACACTGATCACAGAGGAAGCCCAGTCACTGAGGTGCCCATCATTATTAGGGACAGGCACTCAGGCAATCATCACAAAGAAGGTGTAGTCACTGAGACACGCATTCAAGAGATTGGTCAGTCATTGAGAAACCCAGACTAGAAGACACCCACAAATGGGCACCCATCGGGATGGGAGCAAGTCAGTGGAGCAGAGATTATAGAAAAAGATCAGTGACTGGGGTTCCAGTCACAAAGGAGGTCAAGTCTCCGTGGAAACAATCACAGAGGAATAGTTTTCCATTGCATAGCTATTCCTCTCATTGCATAGCTATTCCTCTCATGGTGACGTGTTATAAAGTAGGACCATTCACTGAGGCACTCATCACAATGGAAAGCAAAACACTGGAGGAGCTATCACAAAGGAGTGTTAGTTACCGAGGCAGCCATCACAGAGCTGCACCAGTCAGTGGGTCACCAACACAGAGGAGGGCCAGTCAATGGGGTAATGATTGCAGAGGAGAGTCAGTCACTGGATCACCAATCACAGAAGCGGGCCAGTCACTCAATCTCCCATAAATGAAGAGATTCAGTCACTGAGGCCCCCATCGCAGAGGAGAAACCGTCACTGGTACAGCTAAAACAGAAAAGAGTCAGTCAATGGGTCACACTTCACAGAGGAGAGCTAGTTACTGAGGCATCCATTAAAGAGGAAGGTCAGTCACTGAGAGAGCTACCAGAGTACAGGACCAGAAAATGGGGCACTCATCACAGAGACAATCAATCACCGATCCATCCATCAGAGAGGAGAGATAGTCACTTGGGCACCCTTAACAAAGAGGATCAATAACATGAGCGCAATCACCAAGTAGCTACAGTCACTGGGACACTCAGTCACTAGGGAAGTGATTACAGAAGAACGTTACCGAGGAACATATTACCAGGGAGATCAGTCACTGGACCATTTTTCACATAGGAAGGGATATCACTAGGACATCCATTATAAAGGATTCCTATTCACTAGAGAGGAGAGACAGGCACTGGGAAATGAATCATAGAAGAGAGCCAGTCACTGGTGTACATAGCATAAAGGAGGGCTAGTCAGTGCAACACCAGTTATGGAGGAGGCTCAGATACTGGCACACCAATCACAGATGGGGACTGGTCCCTTGGAATCCATTTTGGAGAAGGGTCAATAACGGGCATCAATCTAAGAGGATGCTAAGTCAATAGAGTACCTATTATGGATGAAAAAGAAAGTCAATGGCATACACTTCACAGAACAGGGCAAGTCACTGTGGCAACCTTTATGAAGGAAGCCCAGAAAGTGGGACACCGATTACAAGTCCCTTAAAGGGGTCATAGCCCATCTACAGCATTTGTGCTGAGACTTTATCATTGGCGCTACAAAAAATGTGTCCATTTGTGAAAGGGTATCTCTTCCCCAAAATGTAAAGGGGATATAGATGGAATAACGTATGGGCAAAAGGTTCCTGAAGTCTTACTATCTCTCCAATTTAAAATCTGTGAACTTTGGCTACTGAGGGTACTCGACCAATGCCTATAAGTCCCAAAGGAGTCATACAAGTTGGCCATGAGGCAGGTCAATCCTTTCCGGCAATACAAGAAACATTGGATCCTGTGTCTAACACCCCTGTAATTTTAACTCCTTGTATAAATAAATCTTTTAGAGGTCTAGAATTAGTAACGTCCTGAACCCAAAAAGCAACATCGCTAGAGCCAAATCCAGAGTCACCTCTAGGCAGGTTAGTTAAAGTTTTACCTGGTTTGTGATAAAGCAAGAGCAGCAACTGGGCTATTCTCTGCACTGTTTTGCTAGGGGGAGAAACAAGCACCTGGATTTCTCTTGTGTAATCCGAATCATCCACCATTCCAGGAATAATGGAAATTCCTTGTAAAGACAAGGAACTTCTGCCTAATATTATACCCAGTATTCCTTCCGGGAGAGGGCCCTTTACTCCTGTAGGAATTAGGTTTATCAGAATGCCCGGAGTTAATATTGTAGTGGTGGAGGAACATAAGTCCAGTCCTGTACTCCCTGGGGTGGCTCGGATGAGCTCTGCGATGGAGCAGAAGGAACGAATAGGTTAATGGTGGTGGCTGTCCCAATTGTTACCTGGGGCCAGGGCTGGCCCCGATGGAAGTTTTCCTGAGGCGGGGTGGCTTGCTGTTGATTTAAAGGAGTGCCGTTTTTATGAAATTTAGATAGGCATTCTCTTGCCCAATGAAAGCCTTTTTGGCATTCGGGACATAAGGTTTTTGGTCGGGTAGCCTCAGTAAGTAGTGACGGTATGCCGTTTAAGCCGGCCATACCTTACTTCACTGGACAATCTATTAATGTGTCCAACTTGACCATAGTTAAAGCAAGACTGTAATGAGATATTCTTTGGCTTATTACTTATATACTTTTACTTATATTACTTATATATTGTTTATGTATTACTTATAATATTTATATTACTTATATATTGTTTATATTGCTTATATATATTACTTATATGATTTATATATTGCTTTTATATATACTGCTTATATATATTGCTTATATTGCTTATTTTACTTATTACTTATATTGCTTATATTACTTACATATTCCTTATATACTTTTGCTTATATTTCTTATATTACTTATATTACTCATATATTTTTGCTTATTATTGCCTGAGCTCCTTGGATTCCTATAAGAAAAGGAAAGGTGTAACTAAGTTCAGGCTTTATTACAGTATTCTCAACTTTTAAAGGAAAACCTCAGAAAGAGGTGCAGTAAGAGGTAACATTAAGCTTAGCAGGGCAGTTTCTACTAATGTGCATGATTTGTCCACACACATAACATGATTGCTCTGAAACATTTATCTGTTTACCTGTGCCCTGCATACCTTGAGCGATCTGTGAAAATGTTTCTCCCTTCAATGCTGCGGCCAACATCCCTTGAATAATAGCTACGCTTACGTCCGTGCACTGGAAGATAAAATCAGTAACCCATCCGGTTTTGCGTATGGGTCTAACGAAAGCCTGACAAGTATTATTAGCATTTTCAAAAGCCAGTTGTTTGGTAAGAATTTCTGCTGCTTCTTCATTAGTAATTACCCGATTAACAGCCTTAGTGAGTCTGGAAACAAAGTCCTCATAACTTTCCTTGGCCTTTTATTTTATAACAGATAAAGAAGAAGTCTGAGCAGTGTCTGCTGGTAATTTTTTTCATGCGGTGACAGCACAATGATTTATCTGAAGCAAAACATCTTTGGGTAAAGACATTTGATTAGCCATTTGGGTATACATACCAGTCCTGGAGAGCATATCATGAGAAATAATGAATGACCCAGGAGGTCGATTTAAATTCTGGTCTATTTGAATTCTAACTTGATTCTCATACGAGATTCTCCACAGCAAATAAGCATCTCCGGACAAACAGCTTTTGGTGAATTGCTGCCAATCTGCAAGAGTCATCCATCAAGAGGCCAATTGATCTAAAATAGTAATTGTATACGGTGCAAGAGGACCATACTGTGAGCTTGCTTCCTGTAACTCTCTCACCAATTTATATGGCAAGGGTTCCCAGTGAGCTCAATACACTCCATCAGCACCGGGATAAAATTGTACCGGTAGACAAGCTGTGAAACTAAAACTCCTTCTTTTTCTGCTTCAGCTCGTACTGCCTGCATACCGAGAGGAAAGACAGGAGCCACAGGGGCATTACCGGCATTATTAGGCAAACTTTTTGGCTTTAGGACTTTAGCATTGAAAGGAGCAGCCTGTGGGAGGGAACGTGCAGGGTTAGCCAAAAGAGCACTGATGTGATACTTAGCAGCTTCTGTCTCAGGTTCAACTTCATCCTGTGGAGATAATTTATCATTGTCATTACAATAAGGGGGAATCAAGGCTGCAGTGAAGAGAAAAGTTTCCTCCTC
>NW_006962956.1:0-1361 GCF_000164805.1 Carlito syrichta
AGAAGAACTATGTACGATAGAAATAATGAACCCTGAGCGTCAAGATGAGGAAAAAGTACTTTGTTAACTACTCCTTCCTTTGAGTTGATGGTATGTATAAAGGTACATACTTCTGAAGATACATCATTCACTCAAGACTGTTTATAGTTTTTTGGCTATTTATATGTAAATTATTTTTTGTTTCTTCCCATAACCACAATTTACCTTTCTAAAAACTAGTCATCCCAACTATTTGCTCAGAGAGAGCAATTTCTCTAGTACTAGCTCACAGGTTCGTCGTCATCATATCTTTGTGTTGTTTTTTTGCTTTTCTCAAGCTTCACCTAGCTCAGGATGCCACTTCCCCAGGATTTTTGATAGTGCTTATATATTGTCAGTCAACACAAGAGATAATTTTTTATAAAATGGGAAAAATTATTGCCTGAAATTACATGAAAATGTATTTATTCTAATGAAAATATATTTAATATTGTGAGATATTCTAAAATTTTGAATGACAGACATAGCTTTTTCTTAGCTATTATTGTTGGCAAACTTTTTCAGTAAACTTACTACTTAGCATTCTTGCATAAGGCATAAAGTACTTTTTTAAAATAAACTTATTTAACATAAAAAAATGGAGTGATCTAAGGTTTAAAATGTTTCTGTCATGGTATAAGATGGATAAATATAGATACAAACACACGAAGAGATTTTTTTTATGACATACTACTAAAATCTTAAATCTGAGTAAAGTTTCAAACATCTGTATTTTAGCCAAGTTTACCAAAAATGGTACTGTAAGAATAGTTTTATTTGCTTTGTTCATATATAGATTATGATGACAGTAATATAATGGATCACAGTTTTCATTGATAGTACTTTAGAGAATGTGGGAAATAATTTTTAATCTATCATCTTGAAATTCAGTTAGAGGTTTGGTTGACTAGTTTTCCTTGCCAAATTCTTTACAGTTCAAATTAACATTATAAACAAGATACTAGGGAGAACTATTTTAAATACATGGGAAAAACAAGGCCTTCATTAGTACTTCCAAGCATATATATGCATTTCTCATTTAAGGGTAAACAAATGAATAAAAAACATTCCCAAGTGGGAACCATGGTGGGTGGAGGAAATGTGGTAGAAAGACTTCTCAATGTCTACGTTTTGTATATCATTTTGATTTTTTGAACCATGTAAATATTTTACATATTCAAGAATAAAATGTGAATTTCAGGACATAGCTACATATTAAACAAATATTTTGGGAGAACAGGTTTTCTGGTAACATCACAGCCATAAGTAGGAGCCACGTAACCATGAGAACATTCCTTTGAATATACAAAATTAAGAGATATTTTCTTCTTTAAACATCCTAG
>NW_006962957.1:0-2570 GCF_000164805.1 Carlito syrichta
TTTCAAAGAAACAAAGAACTGAGTATCATAAATTATCACTCATAAGTGGATCTTGAACAACTATCATAATACTCCATGAAAAGGATTGACAGTTCAGGTGACTGCCAGGAGTTGGGTGGAGGTGGGCAGATGGGATTGGCAGTATGGGAATCTGTCTGGGAAGGGGGCACACCTCATCAACAAGGGTACATGCATAGTGAATATTTTATACCTAACTCCGAATTGTACCCCGAAATTTTAAAATAAAAAAAATTAAATCGAAGGAAAAATAAACAATCGAGAAAGCGAGTGAAAGCCCACAGACTGGGAAAAACATTACCAACAGTAAATCTGACAAAGGTTCAACATCTAAAATGTAATGGGAATGTAAATGTGCTGAAAAGAAATCTAAAATCCTCTTACAAAGTGGACAAAAGATATGAATAGACATTTCTCCAAGAAAGACAAAAGAACAGCTAACAGATACTTGTAAAAATTATCGGCCTCGTTAATCATCAAAGAAATGCAAATTAAAACCTTGCTGAGATACCACTCCAGTCAGGATGGTCATCATCACTAACACAAAAAACAACAGATTTTGAAGAGGATGCAAGAAAAAGGGAGCACTTCTACACTGTTGGCAGGATTGCAAGCTAGTACAACTTCTCTGCAAAACAGTTTGGCTATTCCTAAAAGACCTAAAAATCGACCTCCCTTAAGACCCTGAAATCCCCCTAACTCCAGTGAGGATGGCCATCATCATTAATTCAAAAAAAGCCAAAGATGCTGGCAAGCATACATGTTTATTGCAGCAATATTCAAAATAGCAAAAACATGAAACCAACTCCCTATTCATCAAAAGAGAAGTGGATTTTTAAAAAATGGTTCATACACACAATGGAATTGTGTGCACCCATAAAGAAGAATAGAATTATGAGCTTTGTAGCAACTTGAATGGACTTGGAGTCTATAATGCTGATTGATTTCTCACAGAAACAAAGAAGTAAGTACCATATGTTCTCACACATAAGCATACCTTGAGCATGTATCATAATACTATAAGAAAGAGACTGACAGTAGTGGGAAACTGCCATTGGGTGGGGAACCACTTCATCAAGAATACCTGCATAAAGCACATTTTCATACCTGACCCTGAATTGTACTCCACATCTTCATAATAAAATAATTGGCTTGTTTGATGGTTTATCTATTTTAAAAATATTTATTCTTTGCACATTCAGGTGTATGTGAGAGTTTGTTCTGAATTTTCCCCTTTCATTTCTTCTTTCCTTTTCCTGATGTCCTAGGTAGATAATCAAGGCAAAAAAATCAACAATGAGATGCAAACCCTAAACTTGACTCTCAACCAAATGGACTTAATAGATACCTACAGATTATTCCACCCAACAGCCACAGAATGTACATCCTAATCATCACCACATGAATGTACTCCAAGATTTATCACATCCCCAGGCAGAAATCAAGCATATATAACTTTAGGAAGGTAGAAATATTGCTATGCACCATCTCAGACCACAATGGAATAAAAATAAATATGAACACTAACAAAATGCCCCCAAAGCCCACAAAGACAAGGACACTAAATAGTATAATGCTGAACAACTACTGGGTCAAAACTAAAATCAAAGAAATTAAAAGATTACTGGAAACATGAAAATGAAGAAACTTCTTACCAAAACCTCTGGGATGGCAGGAAAGCTGTTTTATGAGGTTAATGTATATCTATACAAGCACTTATCAAGAAAATAGAAAGATCACAATTTGAGAGCATAACAAGTCATCTAAGAGAGTTAGAAAGAGAAGACCACCAAAACCCTACCTTTAACAGAAGAATCTAAAACACCTAATAAGAGCTCAAATATGGGATATGGAAGACAAAAATGTCATGGAAAATGTCATCAACAACAAAAAATACTGGTTCATTGAAAGAATAAACAAGATTGATGGACTCTTAGCTAGAATTACCAAGAAACAGAGAGAAACCCCAAATATATGCAATCAGAAATACAAAAGATTGAACCACAACTGGCCTTGAAGAAATCAAAAGATTGTCAGAGATTACTATGTACACCTATATGGAAACAAATTTCATAATTTAATGAAAATGGAGGACTTTCTGACATCATACAACCACCCCACGTTGAAAACAGAAGACTGTGAGACACTAAATAGACCAACAGCAACCAAGGAAACTCACTATATCATAAGAAAATTACCTATCAAAAGAAGACCTGGGTCGGATTTCTGTTCGGCAGAATTCTACACAGTGTACAAGGAGGAACTAATACTGATACTACTGAAAGTATTCCAGGCAATCAAGAAAGACAGGAATCTTCCCAAATCATTTTACAAAACTAATATCACAATGATACCCAAACGGGGTAATGATTCAAAAAAAATTTTTACAGGACAATATTTCTTATGAAGATAGTTGTAAAAATCCTCAACAAGATTCTAGCAAATCGAATTCAAAAACACATCTGAAAAATCATCCACCATGACCAGGTAAGCTTCATCTCAGAATGTCAGGATGGTTCAACTTTTGCAAAACCATAAATGTAATTAAATAC
>NW_006962958.1:0-737 GCF_000164805.1 Carlito syrichta
AGCTGAATTAAATAGCTGACTTAACAAGTTATCCAGCTAACTAGCCAGCTGACTTAACTAGCTACCTACCTAGCCAGCTAGCTGGGAAATCAGCTGAATTATCTAGCTGAATTAACTAGCTAGGCAGCTGACTAGCCAGCTGACTTAACAAGCTTAATACCTAGACGGACAGCCAGCTAGCCATCTGACTTAAATAGTTGACTTAACCAGGTAGACAGCTGTCTAGCAGGCTGACTTAATTGCTTAGCTACCTAGCTAGGCAGCTGAATAGCCTGCTGACTTAACTAGCTAGCTACCTACGTAGCCTACTGTCTTGCCAGCTGACTTAACTACCTAGCTACCTAGCTCTCCAGCTTGCTAGTGAACTGACTTAATAAAGTTACTTAACTAGCTAATTGGCTAGCCAGTTGACTTAATTAGCTAGCTACACAGCTAGGCAGCTGGCTGGTCAGCTGAGTTAACTCACTGACTTTACTAGCTAGCCAGCTGACTTAAATAGCTGACTTAACTAGCTAGCTAGCTGACATAACTAGCTGACTTATATAGCTAGCTTCCTAGCTAGTCAGCTGTTTTAACTAGCTGAAATAACTAGCTAGCCAAATGGATAGCTATCTGAATAAACTAGCTTTTTGACTAGCTAACCAGCTGGATAGCCAACTGACTTAATGAGCTGTCTTAACTTGGCAGCCAGCTGTTTGCCAGCTGACTTAACTAGCTGACTTAAACAGCTAGTCAGC
>NW_006962959.1:0-3112 GCF_000164805.1 Carlito syrichta
TATTTTTTATGACATGGTCCTTTACGATTCTGATAAGGAATTGATTTCCATTCTAATCTCCATAATGATGCCTTCTGCATTTTCTAAGATTCTCATAATTTGAGTTTTTAGGTTTCGGTTTTTGATCAATTTAGAGTTAATTTGTGGGTGATCAGTAGAGCTCCTGTTTCCTTCATCTACCTGTGATCAGCCAGTTTTCCCAGCACCATTTACCGAATAGATTCTTCTTTCCCCAATAGTTTGTTTTTGGAGATTGTTACGATGTGTTCATTGAGAAATTGAGGCTTTGGTTCTGGAATCTCTATTCTGTTCCATTGGTCTATATGCCTGTTCTTGTATCAATACCAGACTATTTTGACTACTGTAGTCTTTTAGTAAATTTTGAAGTCTAAAAGTGTGTTACTTCCTGCTTCATTTCTTTTGTTAAGGATTGCTTTGGCTATGAGAAGTAGAATTTAAAGTTTTCTTCAGGAAGTTCTTAAATCTTTTGACACATTGATTACAGTATTATTAATATATATGATTCATCAAAATAATATCACCTCAAGTTTCTTAGCAGGATGTGATAATTATTACCATTTCATAATTAATTTTTCAATACCTCTGGGGTTTATCCTGTCAAAATTTATATTAGAATATAAATTAGATTACATCTGACATTTGGAAGTGAATATATTCATTAGCATTTTATTATTTTCCACATTTTTAGCTTACTGATTTCTAAAAACATATTAGTCTAGTCATTGTTATGTAAAAGTGCATTTAAAAGTTCCAATCTTGTTCAGTTTGATGAGTTTCCAGAAGGAGTTAGAAGCTCATTTGTTTCCATAACATGTTGTTCCACTTTTATAAACATTTTATTATTTATCTTTCTCCTCACACGTTGTTCTGTTATCAATGGGGGAGAACAAGTTCTCATATTCAACATTTTGCTTAGATTGATATCCAAGTATGTCAGTTTCACATCCCAAATTTTATTTAAAGTAATATAACACAGGGCAGCCATCAGTGATTTCATAAAGAGAAACTTATACAACCATGGCTTTAATCACACCTTAGGGGCAGAAAAAGGGTGGTTTTCCAGTGAGTGTCTGAGGTGAGAGTTCGCACAGGATTTTTATTAACAAAGAGGTATGGTGACTAACAACTGTAAACAGCACTGGCTCCCCACTTTATTATTACAAGTAAAATTACTTCTGATAACTCAAATGAGCACCTTATTATAATAAATCAAGGATGTATGTAGCCACTTCCCAGGTCACAAGATAAAGACAGATGGTTCTGTGTTCTCTCTGCCACCACTTACTCATAAGATCTAAGGCCCACTCCAGTATTTACTGCTACAAAAATCTGGAAGGTAGTATTCAGGTGATGATTTTAGGAGAATTGCTTATTGAAGCTTGGGGCTGACCTCTGTCAGCTATGCTCTTTTCTTCTCTGCAAATTTACATGTGAAATTCTGTTGTTAAATATTATACATTTTCTCTTCCTAACCTGACAGAAACAATGGGTAGTGAATCCAATACTCATGAGCAAAGACACAGACCATAATGTATTTATATTGGGAGATTTTCTGAGTATGTACACAAAGATTATACACCTTATACATGAACTGTGGGGTTTTACTACAGAATTTCATGTATGACAACAGAAATATCCACTAGAATGGTTGAGAGTTTATGTGTCTTGAAGTTTGCTTTCCAAAGAGGGTCCAGATATCCAGGATGTTTCTGCAGACGCTCAGGGGTATACAGGAATTAGAAGAATTACAAGCAGCTGGATATTCAATGATGATAGAAATGTTGATAAACTAGTCACAAAGGTCCATGCTTTTTTGTGTCTCATGGCGTGGATGCAATTTGCTCAGTGTTTATCATGGAAAATAAATGGTGGTGGAACCATTTCAGATGAAGAAATGTTCATCCTAGTTAAGTGTGTTATATAAATATCTTCTAGTCACATGAAATTTGGAAAAAACTGCATATACCTGATTGAATAGTCTACTTATGAACTAGTGGAAATGGCCTTTAAATTAATGTGGATTTCTAAATACTTGGAGATAACTGCATTTGGGGACAATATTCATTCCATACAAATCTCTGGAAGCAGTGATAGGCAAATCCTTTATGCCAATATTTCATGGATCTCTATCTCCTACCACACATTTAATGGCATAAAATTAGAGGACCCTTAGAAAGGTGACATGCAGATGCTGGGTAGTTGACGGAGTGTTCTGAGATTATATCCAGCCTCTTCCTTGCAAGTACAGCATTATGAACAGGGACTTAATCTCATCTTCCTTCATATTTGCATGAATTCCCAATGACAAGCTTCATATCACCTAGTCACCGTGAAGAGGTTATAGTACACACTGACATAAGTACAGGGTCTTCCATAACTTGTAAGTGATTTTCCTGCAGTCTTGACCTCAGCCATTAGGACATGAAACACCTGTGATACTTCTCTCTGGTGGTAGCTGGCAAAGGAGAGTGATTTAAAAATTAACATATGAGGATGCTTCACCAAAGTACAAAAATCACTATGGCCCTTTATTCCCCCAGTTCCTAGTTTCGGGTTCATCTGCAGCAGTTGAGTCCAAGAATACATGAGACCATGTAGGTCCCTTCTTCACATGTTATGTTCTAGGTTCCACATTGTTGATGGTTACTGAGGGACCTTCATCCATCAACCCCAATTACTGGGTCTGACATAGATGTTTTAATATATCTTGGTGAAACTCAAATGTAACTCATTCCTTATGAGTCAAACACCATATATTCCTCACTTCTGTTGAGAATATAAATTAAATCCATGGATCATATCCATGATTCTCCCTACTAAATAATTTTCAGTAATGTTCTTAGTGTCCTCTTTAAAACAAGCTATCTCATTTTGCTATATAGATGATCTGATAATTATGTTAATGTTAATTAAATGTAAATGTAAAATCCAGGTAACTGAAACTGGAGAGACAGAGGTAATGATAAAGGGAAAGGATAGATCAATTAATATCTTTGTCATGCAAAATAGGGAGTCAAATAAACAGTGACTATAAAAACATATACTACAAGTGTTCACATGTTGCTAGTTTGATAGGTAAGAAAAAAGGAAA
>NW_006962960.1:0-5833 GCF_000164805.1 Carlito syrichta
ATATTCCCAGTAGGGGGATTGTGGGATCATATGGGAGATTGATATTTAGAGTTTTTAGGAATCGCCACACTGCTTTCCACAGAGGTTGCACTAGTTTACACTCCCACCAACAGTGTAGAAGTGTTCTCCTTTTCACCACACCCTCTCCCGTAGCTGTTATTTTTTGAGTTGTTGATAATTGCCATTCTGACTAGAGTTAGGTGGTATCTCAGTGTGGTTTTGATTTACATCTCCCTGATGATTAGTGAAGCTGAAAATTTCTTCATGTGTCTGTTGGCTGCTCAGATGTTTTCCTTTGTGAAGTGTCTGTTCATAGCTTTTGCCCATTTTATAATGGGGTTGTTTGTTTTTTTCTTTTCAGCACGTTTGCGTTCCTTGTAGATCGAAGATGTTAAGCCTTTGTCACACCTGGTGTTGGCAAATACTTTTTCCCAGTCTGTAGGCTGTCTCCCAGCTCTCTTGATGGTTTCTTTGGCTTTGCAGAAGCTTGTCAGTTTAATAAGGTCCCACTTGTCTATCTTCTCTCTTATGACCTGTGGGTTTCGGGTTTTGTTCAGGAATTGGATGCCAGTTCCAATTTCCATGAGGGTATGTCCTTCATTTTCTAAGGTTCTTATGGTTTGAGGTTTTACATTTAGGTCTCTGATCCATTTGGAGTCAACATTTGTGCATGGGGATAGATAGGCGTCCTGTTTCAATCTTCTGCATGTGGTTAGCCAGTTTTCCCAGCCCTATTTACTGAATAGGTTCTCCTCTCCCCAGTGGTAGGTGGTGCAGGCTTTGTCGAAGATGAGTTGGTTGAGAAATTGAGGTTTTGCTTCTGGAATCTCAATTCTATTCCATTGATCTATATGCCTGTTCCTATACCAATACCAAGCTGTTTTGATGATTGTAGCTTTATAGTAAAGTTTGAAGTCTGGTAATGTGATACAACCTACTTTGTTTTTTGTTTTTTTTTTTTGCTGAGGATTGTTCAAGGCTATTCTTGGGTGTTTGTGTTTCCATATGAATTCCTGTGTTGTTTTTTCTAGGTCTGAGCAGAATGTCGCTGGTAATTTGATGGGTATTGCATTCAATCTGTAGATTGCCTTAGGCAAGATGGACATCTTCACAATGTTGATTCTTCCAATCCATGAGCATGGGATATTTTTCCACTTTTTTGTGTCATCTTTGATTTCTTTGAGCAGTGTTTTGTAGTTTTCATTGTAAAGGTCTTTCACGTCTCTGATTAGGAAGATGGCAAGGTATTTCATTTTTTGTGTGTGTTTGTGGCTATTGTGAGTGGAATTGTGGTTTTTATTTGAGTTTCTGTTAGTTTATTATTGGTGTAAAAACATTTTATTCTTATGCAGTGTCCTTTTGCATCTTTTTAAATTTTTTATAGCTTAAAGGTTGTTTTGTCTTATATTAAGATTGTGATTCCTGCCTTCTTTTGTGATCCATTCACCTGGAAATTTGTTTTCCATTCTCTAGTTTTCAGTTTGGGTGCATCCTTTGGGGGTGAGGTAAAAAGAGGCAACAAATTATTAGGTCATTTTTGAAATCCAATTTGCCATTTCATGTCTTTTTGATTGTACATTTAGTCCATTCATGTTCACGTTGATTATTGAAATGTGTTTGTTTATCCCCACCATGAGAATCTTATAAAGTTATTTTATTGGTTTTTTTTTCTTTTAACTTTTTGGTTGATGTATTTGTATACTTTCAAGTTTTCAGTGTTGATGTATTCTCTGTTGATTCTGTGTTCTCTTGTTCTCTCAGAAAGTGCATCCTCATTATTATTATTTTTTTCTTTCTTCTTCTGGGCTTAATATCTTTTAAAGCATCTCCTGTGGAGCTTGTCTGGATCCTGCATAATCTCTTAGGAATGGGATGTTTGGGAGTGATTTTAACTCTATATTCCTGATGAAGCTGAACTTGGTTGAGTAGGATATTCTTTCTTGAAATAGTTTAACTTTGAGGACTTTAATATTAAACTCCAGTACCTACTAGTTTGTAGTGTTTGTGTTGATAGGTCTGTTACTATTCTGATTGATTTTCTCTGGTAGGTAATCTGACTTTTCTCTCTTGCTGCTTTTAGGATTTTTTCTTTGGTACCCACTTTGTGTAGGTGAATTACTATGTGTCTAGGGGTTAGTCTTCTCTTTTGATGTCTTGCAGGAGTTCTCTGTATCTCTTGTGTTTGGCTGGTCACATCTCTTGTGATTTGGGAAAACTTTTCTTGGATAATGTCCTGGAATATTTGCTACAAGGTGTTCTCTGCTTCCCTTTCTTCTTCTGGGATACCTATCAGACATTCTGCGTCTGAGGTTTGGCCTCATGACATAATTGCACATCCCATGGATTGGATTGGATTGAATTAATTGGATTGGATTAATTCCATGTTTTGTTCTTCAAGTTCTGAAATTCTTTCTTCTGCTTAATTAATTCTGCTTTCCATGCTTGTCATCTTTTATTTCCTGGGTGAAATTTCTTGTGGCCAAAATCTCTTTCACAATTCTTTCAGTGTTGTGTCTTGTCTTTTTGAGTCTTATTTACTCTTTCCATCCATTCACTAATCCCTGCTGTATCCAGCGGACAGGCATTGGTGACTTTCATTGTTTGGGCTCTGAGATCTGATTTGTAAGTATTTCTCTTTGTTGCATGGGAAATTACCTGTGTTCCTTCATTGATTTTTTTTCTCATTTGTGACCAATCCCTTTCTTTTCTCTTTAGTCCTGTTATTCAGTGGCAGTGGGAGAGACTTTCACCTCTGATGTTTGCTAGCCCTCTATTCTTCCTTGTTCAGGGCTCTGAATTCGTTATGTTTTAAAGCAGGGATGTGGATGGGAATTTTTGCTCTCTGTTGTGTGTTGAGAGTCGGATAGGGTGGAGGTTGGGGAGCTAGGATTCACAAACTACTTACAAATCACAATGGTTGCTGATTGTGGTATGGGTTCCCTGAGATCCACTCCCCACCACCACTGTATATGATGATGTAATGGGTACATATGTGCACTCCTCAAGTTCAAGACAGAGTATAGAAATGAGGAGAACAGACAAAATTCGAATGAAATAAGATAGACCAAAATTTATAAAGACAGAAAAACAAAAGCAGAAATCAAAGCAAAAGACAATTGAACACACACACAAACCATAACAAATTGAAAAAAATAAAGAAAAACAAACATCAAAAATAAAAAAAATCAGGAAAAAGAACACACAAGCCCAACACAAAATGAAAAGACAAGAAAAAAAAGAGAAAAGAAAAAAATAAATTCAAATTGAATCCTGACACATACATTAAATTAAAAAAGAAAAACAGAAAACCAAAGCAACAAAACAAAAAAAAATCCCTGAAAGATTAACACTCACTCATGTACACACATAAACATAAAACAAAAAAATTTTTAAAAAAAGAACAAGAAAGTAAAACAAAAAAAAAAGTGGGGGGATGCAAATAGAGCCCTCAAATGTACATTCATGCACAAAGGAAAAAATAAAAATAAATAAATAAAACCAAAAAACAAACAGGTAAAAAACAACCTGCCCTCCTGTGGCAGGTTCTGTAAATTTCCCTCTCAGCTCCTCTCTGGTAAGTCCCTCTGCTCTCTCCTGCGGGACTGTGGACTTATTCACAATCTTCCCATGCAGATCATCCTCCCCAACATGGAAAAATTTATTTTACATAATCATTTGATTCTTCAAACATTACTTTTCTATACTCTGTCCCAAGAGCTCCCTACAAGATGGTAACTCAACCATAGTAAGACACATGATGTAATTAGTATGACTCATTCGAAGGCAAGAGGACATGGTAGCCTGCTTGGAAGCCACATGCAAATTATCTGTAAAAGGTACAACCATCTTAGTGTCATGGGTTAGGAGACCCCAGTCTCCTTCCAACAACAGGAAGGGTTGGCACCTTTTTCTGTTTCAGTCCTGTTAACTGCCTGCGCAAAGTGTCAGTAGAGCAAAACCCTGTCATCTCAATCAAAAAGGATGCTCTTTAAGCATGAATGTCAGGACACTTGTGGAAAGAATATGGCTGACTCCCCAGTTTCCACTAGCCCCTGGCCTCAAGCTAGTATTTCTTCTGGCACCAGCGACTCTGTCCTAATCCTTGTCAACAAACTGCTCTGTGGGGAATGACTGTATTTGCTCACTGGTGACACTGTCTTCAGTGTCTGGATGCTGTGTGTGTTTGCTTTTCTTATGTTACCACAAAATAGCAGTTAGTTTCTCTCTGATAAGGGTGAAAGAAGTTGATGCTGACTTTCAAAATTATGCTCTTATTCTGACCATGAATATAGTGGGTTTAGTCTTAACAGAAACATTTCTGATTTTTTTTCTCCATCATCTTTCCCCTGCTGACACCACTTTTCCCCATTTCATTGTGTTTTTGTTTTCCTCCTCAGTCTGGAGACAGAAAAAGTCTAGATCAGGCTTAGCAGAAAGTCACAGGAAGTGTGTGCCATGCTGCCAGGGTTGGTCACTTTCAGAGTTCCAGGCTCCACTTGTATGACTTTTTCTTCCTTTTTAAAAGTAAACATGGCAGGATGTGTGCTCATCAATTACTGAGCACACTGAAGTACAGGAACTCCTAATGAACATGGTTTCAAAGGACAGTTGTGGTGAGCCCCATGTCCCTACTAGACTTTAAAGGGTTATGCTCTCCCAGGGGACAGTGACTTTCCAGTCCATGAGTTTTCTTAGAGTTCTGCAGAAAGGACTCTAAGAAAGGTCAGGACACATGGCAATGGGATTTCCCTCTAGCTTTGGGGATTTCTGAACTCAAGAAGAAAAAGAAATCTTTTTTGTTACCTTTTCATTTAACTTAATTGACAGACACAATGAAAAAAATATGACATTTACAACTTCTTATATATGAAGAGGACCCAAAAAACCAGAAATTTATTTATTAAAAATTATATATTTATTTTTGCATGTTTAAATTTGGCACCTACAAAGTACCCTCTATTTGATGCAATGCACCTGTCAAGGCACTTTTTCAGCTGCTCAAAACAGTTGTTGAACTCATCCATTTTGATGCTTTTTAGTTCTTCTGCCATTTTTGTTTCACCCCTTCCATATCAACAAAATGATTCCCTTTGGGGATTTTTTTCACACAAGGAAATTTTTTAAATTGCTTGGGACAAGATTGGGTGAATAGGTAGGGTGGGGCATGAGGGTAATTTCAGTTTTGGTAAAAAACTGCTGAACACCAAGCACAGCATGGGCTGGTGCATTGTCATGGTGGAAAAACCTGTTTTCCACAACTCAGGATGCTTCTTCTGCAAACCATGATGCAATTTTCTCAAAACTTCCAGATAAAAACTTTGGTGGATCATTTAATCCAGATAAACAAATTCCAAGTGTACTACAAGGGGCCTGCCCTCAAAAAGATAATTCCATTGGGTGGGTCCTCCCTTGTGTTTTCCAGTACATTCCTAGGAATACCCAAGGAAGCTGTGACGTACAGGCCTTTATTATCTCTCTTTTTTTAGATAAGGAACTTGTGAGTTGGGCACAATGGCTCATGCCTCTAATTCCAGCACTTTGGGAGGCTGAGGTAGATGGATTATTTGAGGCCCAGAGTTCAACACTAGCGTTGGCAACATAGCAAAACCCCAATTCTACACTATATATACATAGTGTATATATAGTATATATATATGTATATCTGGGTACAGTGGTACATGCCTGTAGTGCCAGCTACTTGGAAAGCTGAGACAGTAGAATCACTTGAGTCCAGGAGGTCAAGGCTGCAGTGAGCTATGATTGTTCCACTGCACTCCCAGCTGGGTGACAGAGTGAGACCCTGGTTCACAAAATTAAAAAATATATATATATG
>NW_006962961.1:0-1035 GCF_000164805.1 Carlito syrichta
TTGGCAAAATGATCCTTTCATTATTATGTAATGCTCGTCCTTGTCTCTTGCAACAGCTTGACTAAAAGTCTATTGTGACTGAAATTAGGATAGGCACCCTTGTTCTCTGGCACAGAATGCCCTCTTCTCTTTTTGCATAGAACATCTTTTGCCATACTTTCACTATCAACCCATAAATGTCCTTATGTCTAAGATGAGATTATTGAAGACAGTATACAGTTGGATCTTGCAGTTTTTTTGTTTTTTTGTTTTGTTTGTTGTCCCATCCATTGGGTCAATCTATGTCTTTTGATTAGGAAATTTAATCTATTTACATTTAAAGCATTTACTAATAGGGAAGAACTTACTATTGACATTTTACTATTCCTTTTCAGCATGTTTTATAGCTTTTTCTGCTCTTCATTTCCTATTATCACATTTTTATGTCAGTCTGGAATAGGTTAGATTATAGGGGCAGAAAACAGGTCAGTGATTTTCAGAGGTTAGGTTTTGGTAGAAAATTACTACAAAGGGGCATCCAGAGAGTTGTTTCATGGTAGTGTGACTACTCTGTGTGCTGATTATGTTTGTAGTTGCATTACTTTATGCATTTGGTAAAACTTACTGTACTGTACACCAAATATAAAAGTGAATTGTACTGTGTGATATTGTGTTATAATAAATATCTATTTGGTCTCTGTCGCTGGTTCCTGAAACAGTGCTCCTAAATCCCTTGTAGATATGAGTGCCAGAATCTTGTTTCTAATGTTTGGTCTTTAGCCCAGATTCTTCCCTACGAGCTCCTAAGAGCTCTGTAATTTCCTGAGTAATAGGAGTATCTGACACAAAGCTCACAACCTCTTGGGATTTCCCAGGCAATGGGAGCATCTTTTGTTCTAATGAGGTAACTCTTGGTGGGGTCCTGAATAGCCTCAGGATGGGAGCTGGTTGCCAGGGGAACCAACCTTGTGATTAGAGGGTTAGAAGTTTTAGCCCCACCCTCTTATCCTCCAGAAAGAAGGGCTGAAGGTTTAGTTGCTCACCAATGGTCAATGA
>NW_006962962.1:0-3672 GCF_000164805.1 Carlito syrichta
AGCTCAAGAGAATTGAGTTAAACAAAGACAAGATCTAATATACTTTATGTGTGAGGAGCAGGGGGAAGAGTGTGCTCTAATTTTGCAAAACTTGCACAGATAACCTTTAGACAAATACTTCTGAGATTAATTGCACTTCCTGGGGAAGGGGTAGCATCTCAGGTGCCACACCTGGAGTGTGAGTTTTATGGCCTTCTTATCTTGTCTCAAGAAGGAGTGTCACTTATGTTGTCCTGGGAGGTTGATTAACATTTCATTTTTTAATCACCTCTGTTTTGTCTTAGAGGGTTAATTACTTTGCAAGCTTATGGCTTATTTCCTTTCACCATGGCTTCCTATTTACTGAGGCTTACCTTCCAGCGTCTCCTGCCTCAGTGTCACTGTCTTTTTCCTGGTAACATAGAATCAAAACCACCTCAAGGGCACTGGGGAAGGAAGGTACAAGTAGGGATTAATTGATTTTTGTCAAGGCCATTTGAAAATATGAAATGTTAAATGTTGAGCTTTTAATTAGGTTGTCTACACCAGAGAATTTGTTATAATAAGTGATATGAAAGATAAAGTGGTAACAGTTTACTTGGATTTTTCTGTTTTTCCCTCACTGCTTCATTTGTACGTTTGCACTCAATTGTACCTAGGGCTTCTCATTATTACATAAGTTCTTCATATAATCATACGTGCACTATCTCCCCAAATGTTTTGTAGTACCATCCTTACAATATTGCTGCTAGCTAAGGAGTATGTTATTTCACAGTTGAGGAAACCAAGGTTCAATTGTAATAAAAGGTGGAGTCAGAAGCAAACTTTAGAGTAGAAAAAAGTCCTGTCTTCACACTGGGAGCTCAATTGTTCCTCAGGGATGGGGTCCCTAAGGCACACGTCCAAAACAAGGCTAGGAATCCGGTTGGAAAATAAACATTCTTTTAAAAAATTAGTTGTAAGATTATCCACTTTAAGTGGTATTTTGTTATTGGCGGGAGTTTCCTATTAGAATCTAACCACTAAGTTAACATTTCCATCTTCCCTGTGTGGACATTATCTGGTCATAGCAAACAATTCCTTTAACAATTGCCTTGGGAGCTCTACTTTCAGCTATGGTGGACCACTTTGTAGAAGACAAATCCTCCAAAGAGAAAAAAAACAAATCAAACAAAGAAAGCTATAAAAGCTATTCTTTTACTGTGGGTGACCAAGGGTCAGAATTTCTGAAAAACTGAGCTATTGTCACTTACCAATATAAGACTTCAGAGAGCTAGGTCCCAGTGCCCCCCTTCTTTATGCCTCCCCAGAAACTTGTATGGAGCTAAGGCTGCTGAGTAGCACAGGGAGATGCTCAGGCCACATAGAGGTGTTCATCCCAGGCACATGGGGAAGGTATGTGACAACCTGTGGGACCTGGCCAAGGTCACCATTGTGTGCCACCAGCTGCAGTGTGGCCAGGCTGTGGTGGCCTCCACGGGGCCCACTTTGGGGCAGGGTTCAGGAAGTTGCTGCTGGACAATGTGCAGCATGTAGGTAGTGAGAACCACCTGGGGCAGTGCATGCGTGGGTACCAGACCTGGAGGGCACCAGCTTCATCTGCACTGGTGACAGCTGTCACCTCCCAGGATGTCACTGCTTTTGTGTCTTTTCCAAAACATTCAACCAACTTCCTCAGAAGTCACGGAGCAGTTTATTATCATTATGATCATTATTATTATTAAAGATATGCTTTTCAATTATCAGGTGCTGATGGCTCTCCAGCCCCTGAGCCTGAAGCTGTTGTGTCAGTGCATATGCTCCCAGGTTCGTCAAATATTTGGGTCATAGAGATTGGGGAGTTTATTTTCTGAAACTATGTTAACAATTCTTCCTCATATTCAGAGACCTACAACTAAGCAGGAGGATCAGGATCCCAGTGGAAATGGAGGTGAGAAGTTTGAGGAGTAAGACACATCACTTGGCATTCTTTACAAATTTTCTTTTGTCTACCAATAATGATCTCTAGAAAATTCTCACCGTATCAAACAGATTTGTCAACTCAGAAACAAGGGGAATGGTATAATGGGAACTGTATCAGCAAATAAGCCTTTGAGGGGACAAAGAACAGTAACCTATCTGCCTGCAGATTCACATGCTGAGAGCACTGACCTCATCATTACGGACTATGCTTTAGTTTCACAAAGCTGAGAGGTGTGAAAGCAGCAAGATGAGGGAGGGCGGGCTGGAAGTTCTCCAGAGAAGAGAAGAGGAAGATATGGGAAGTGGTGGTAGCAGTGGAGAAAGTTCTTCCATCTGTGTGCTCCTAGAAAGCAGAAATATTGGTTTCCTCAAAGCATGGAAAAATGACACAGGAAGGAATGGCAGTGGGAGAGACCCCAGGTTGGAGGCACTCCCAATAAGGTCTCCCCTCGCACTGAGTCAGTGCAGGGGCCCACTGCATGACCAACAGGCATAGCAAGTTTTATGTTTGTTATGTATTAAGGCCAATTCTACAAGTCTCTGTGTGGCCAACTGAAAAAGAATCAAACCCTCTTCCCCCACGAGAAAATGTCAGACAAGTGAATTATTTTATCTGCCCCCACAATCAGCCAGCCAGTTTGACAGATGACTGCTTGAGAGCCTAATTGCCAACTTGGTCAAACTGATCCCATACTCAAGAGCCCTAAGACAATTTGTTTGCTATTTTATGAGAAAAAAAGAAAAGGAAACAAGAGAGAAAAGCTGGACCTAGAAGTCCGGTGTAAGTCTCATAGTGCTTAGGTAAGATAGAACCTGGATAGTTGGAAAATTCTCATGGTATCAGACAGATTTGTCAACTCAGGATCAATGGAACTGGTTTAAAGAGAACTATATTAGCAAATGGGCCTTTTTATGGGCAAAGAACAGTAAACTATCTTCCTGTGTGTTTACATATTGGGGGCACTGGCCTCATCTTTATGGACTATGCTTTAATTTCACAAGCTCGAGAGGTGTGAAGCAGCAAGATGAGGGAGGGCAGAGAAATTCTCCAGAGAACAGAAGAAGAAGATAGGGGAAGTGGTGAAAATTTAGATACATAACGCACATTAAATTCACATAGTTGGAAATTTAGAGGCCTGGTGGTTTTTTTTTTTTCTCCATGGCTAAACAAATCTGAGTATTTTCAAAGAGAAAAAGAACTAGCATGGTATCAAAGAAGTTCTACAATTGGCTGTGTAGGCATTGAAGAATTGAAATATACTAACCCCAGAAAACCCTTCTTGAGGCAACTAGACTTTTCCCTACCACTGTGGAATCCGAAGAGCAGTGGAGAGGGGAGTGGGAGCTGCTTGCCTATGCTGGATGTTTTACCTCTGGAGAAAAAAAGATTTGACAGAAACTGTTTGACTTTGCCCTTTGGGTGGTTTCTGTTTTCACATCTTCCTTTCCTTTGTGGGTTTTGAAAACACCTGCCCATGAGAAATATGCTTGTTTGTTCTGGCTCACAGGTGATGGGCTGTCAGCAGCCCCACCCACACTTCTTTCCACACTGACAACAGCAGGTGAGTCCTGACTGAACTCTGAAACAAATTTGTGCTCAGAATGAGACAAGGGAGTTCCCTTTCTACCATGTGCTAAGTACATTGCTAGGCACTTTGATGGTAACAATACGCTGCAGCAACCCAGAGAGGAAGGGTTTATTCTCCTCATTTAGCAGACAAATAGAGAGAA
>NW_006962963.1:0-363 GCF_000164805.1 Carlito syrichta
ATAACGGGTATGATAACTATGTAGCTAGCTGGTTAAGTCAGTTAGATAGCTACACAGCAAACTATTTAAGTAAGCTTGTTAGCTAGGTATCCAGCTATGTAGCTAACTGTTAAATCAGCTGGTAGCTAGGTAGCTAGCTAGTTAGCCAAATATTTAAGTCAGATATATTGCTAGGTAGCTAGCTAGTTAATTCAGCTAATTAAAACAGCTGGCTGTCCAACTGGCTAGCTAGGTATCAAGGTAGTTAAGTCAGTTCGCTAGCCACCTAGCTAGATGGTTAATTCAGCTAAATAAGAGAGCTGGCTAATCAACTGGCAAGGTAGGTAGCTAGCTAGTTAAGTCAGGCAGAGAGCTACCAGGCTA
>NW_006962964.1:0-3868 GCF_000164805.1 Carlito syrichta
AATCATCTATAATATATTATAATGCTCCTTACACTAGACTAGGCTGATACTTTTGTCAAACTTGTACATTCTTACCACCCCTGGGAAATCTGCCACAATTGCCCCCAAAATGTGTTGTCTCCCTGCTCTTCTGAACTGTTATGTGCTTTCTCTTCTTTGCCAACCCTTTGGCAATTCTTACATAAACATTTGTTGAAAACATTTAAAAAATATCCCAACTAAGTTAAATGAAGGCATGGACTAAATGTTTTTGTTCTTGTGTGAACCTTTAATAATTTCTCCAGAATTAATAAGTAAAGAAGATTGATTCACCTCCAGATAACTCATACTCAGAATGACAACTCCATAATGTTTACTAGGTAAATTGTGTATTCTTAGTTTCCTATATGGGTCCCTTCCAAAAAAAACAAAAACAAAAACAAAAATGAGAGGATAGGTTTTAGAATTGGAAAGCTAGAGACTGAGTACGCAGGCCACCATGTGAATATGCATGATGGTCACATTAATTTTCTTAAAATCCTTACTTATTAAATAAAGATGTTAAATGTGCCAGCTTACCTCTTATTGCTCAGGGTGCATGAGGTCTCTGCCTGGTTCCAAAAGAAGCCACACAATTCAATGCCTGGTAATCTAGAATGAATATGGGATATTACCCTCAAAAAATGTTTGGAACCTTAGATAGTGCTAAACCCTCTACTACCTTTCATAGCCTGAGTATCCACTGCAAAAGTGGTTAAAATTCTTTTGACATCTGCACAGTTTCACAGATACAAGGTTTGCTCTTACCTAGGTTTCAGCAACCTCACTGTTTTCACATATAGGAAACACTGCTTGGCTCATTGAGATATCCAAATTGCCATCTTCGGTCGTCTTGTACTTTGGGACTAGGACAAAATTAAATAAGGGTTAGGTGGACATAAGCCCTTCAATGCCATGACAGTCTAACTGATAAAACAGATGGCTACTAAGCCACTGTGGGTGGCCAGCATGGACAATGTGGGATTCTGGACACAGGATCAATTCCCCAGATGAAGTGTTCATCGCATTACTCAAAATGGCATGCAATTTAAAATTGAAACCATGGAAAATGAAACCATGGGTAAGGGGAACTAATTGTACGGGAAACAACATATGAAGTTGCAGGAAAAGCTGCCATATATGAGGGGAAAACTCTCACCAGACAAGAATCTACATCACCTGGATATTATACTTCCTGGCCTCTGGAAACATGAGAAATAAACGTTTGCTTTTCAAATGCCCTCCAGTTCATAATATTTTTGTTACAGTACGTTGAACAGACAGAACAGGTGTGCATGACACATAATTTTCCATACTTTTACCTATCTGTGTTAAATATAAATTGTATTTTGGATTAGAATAGAACTAGAAAATTTAATCTGATAAATTCTCTCTTCTAATTGGTGTGCTTAGGCTAATGACAGTTCATATAATTACTGGCAGGTTTGAATTTAGGTCTATTGTTTAGTTATGATTCTCTTTGTCTTCGTTAATTTTTGTTCATTCGTTCTTCTTTCCTGCTTTTAAAAAGCTATTTGAAAGTGTTTTAGTAGCTCATTTTAATTTCTCCATTGGAATTTTGACTGATTCTTTGTGTTATATTTCAGTATTACTCTGGACATTAATGTACTAGGGGACCAAAAAACTGAAATTTATTTACAGAAAATTGTCAATTTATTCTTACATTTCTTAACTTCAGTCACCTTAAAAGTACTTTTTATTTGATGCAATACAGCTATTAAGATGCTTTTTGCAGTGGCAAAACAGTTTTTGAACTCCTGAATTTAATGCCTTTTAATACTTCTACCAATTTTGTGTTTGACCTCTCCCACATTGCTATAATGTTTTTCTCTGAGAATTTGTTTCATCCAGGACACCCAAAATAGATGCTCAACATGAGAGCAGATGCATAGAAAGGGTGGGGCATGGGATCATGCCCTTTTTCATAAAAATTTCTGAACACCCAGCACTGTATTGGCAGGTGCATTGGTATGGTGGAAGAACCAAGACTTATTTGCCACAGTTGGGATGTTTATTCTACATATCAGATGCAACGTTCTCAAGACTTCCAGATGAAATCTTGGGTTGACCATTTGATCCAGAGGAGCACATTCTGAGTGTGCCCACCCTTCAAAAAAGAATTCCAGGATTTGGGTGTTTCCTCTCATACATGCACATATATAGATATAGACATATAAATATATACTATATGTCAATCTATATATCGTTATGTTTCTGTATCTGGATAGATATAAAAGTTATATATATATCTTCTCACAATCTTTTTAGAAGTAATATTATTTTATCTTTTCAAATTAAACTTCAAATTCTTCAATTTTATGTATGAGTTGACTTGTATATCTTATCTGTATACTCTGTATGTCCCCTCAAACAGGAAACTACAATTTTTGCTGTTTACATTCATGCATATTTCTTAAAACTTAAGAGAATAAAACTAATCTGGTATACATTCATCAAGATACTGACCATTCCTATTACCCTTTCTTCATTGCTAACTTCCCTCTCTGGCATTTTTTTTTTCTTTTTACAAGAGTAGCTTTGCTGGCAACCAGTTCTCTTAGGTTTCCTTCACTGGAAAATGCTTAATTAAATGTCAATGCTGAAAGATATTTTTATTGCATTTACAATGCATAGGTGGAAGTACTCCAATTTAAGTATGGTTTTGTGTGGTTTAATCACAAGGGAAATGCATGGTTAGGTGATTTCATCATTGTGCAACATCATTGAGTATACTTACACAAACCTGGATATCAGAGCCTGCTACATAACCAGGGTATGTGATTCAGCCTATTGGTCTAGGCGACAAACTTGGACAGCATGTTACTGTACTGAGGCAATAGTAATACAATACTAAGGATTTATGTATCTAAACATACTTGAGCATACAAAAGGTATAATAAAAATATGCTATAAAAATTTTAAATGGTACACTAGTGTAGAATCTGTACCATGAATGAAGCTTTCAGGACTGGAAGTTGCTCTGGATGAGTCCATGAGTGAGTCTACAGTGAAATGAAGACCTAGGATATTATTGTACACCACTGGAGACTTTATAAACACTGTACACGTAGGCTACACTAAATTTTAAAAATTTACACTAAATTTACTTTTCTTTCTTCAGTAATAAGTAAACTTTAGCTTGCTGCTAGCTTTTATTTTAATATTTTTTAACTTTCCAAATAGGACTTAGTTTAACCACACATTGTAGAGCTATATATAAAAGCATTTTCTTTATTATATCCTTATTCTACAAGCTTTCCTCTATTTTAAATTACTTTTTTACTTTTTAAACTTTTCTTCAAAAAATAAGACACAAACACACACACTATCCTAGGCCTAAACAGGGTCAGGGTCACCATAATCACTATCTTCTTCTTCTGTGTCTTGTCCCACTGAATGTTCTTCAGGGGCAATTAACACACATGGCGCTTTTTTCTTCTGTGATATGAGTGCTTTTTCTGGAATACTTCTTGAAGGATCTGCTAAGGCAGTTTTGCAGTCAATTTCTTTTTAGATCAGTATGAGGAGTCTATGTTTATGTCATTTATATTTAATGCCAATATTGATAATGTTGGGTTTAGTCTAGCAATTTTTATGTATGTCATATTGTTCCATATGTACATGTTCACATTTATTTCTAAAACTGCATTTTTAAAGGATATTTTGAGGTATTTTAATGATTCTGTACTACTTTATCTGTACTTTCTGCTGTATGTATACATCTCAGGATGTACACCAGGGCCTTATTGTATTTTCCTTTGCTGGGACATGGTAGAGAAATTCCCTCAGAAATATGCTGAAATAGTCGTAGCATTCATCTCATTTTTTT
>NW_006962965.1:0-838 GCF_000164805.1 Carlito syrichta
CTGAAACAAATTTGTGCTCAGAATGAGACAAGGGAGTTCCCTTTCTACCATGTGCTAAGTTCGTTGCTAGGCACTTTGACAGTAACAATATGCTGCAGCAACCCAGAGAGGAAGGGTTTATTCTCCTCATTTAGCAGACAAATAGAGAGAAACTTAAGGAAGTTAGAAAAACTGCCTACATGGGAAGGTTTTGGTGACTTCATTTCTATTTGACCCATTTGTTCTTTTCCCTCTTTTTCTGTCTTCTTTTGGATTAAGCATTTTCTATCATTCCACATTTCTATCTACTACTGGATTACCTCTTTCTTTAAATAGTGAATGGCTGACTCACAGTTTACAATATACATATTTTATTTATTAAGTCTACCTTCAGATAATAGTCTGGCCATTGCTTTTGACTGAATGCTGGACATCATGTACAGAACAGTAGTTCTTCATGTGCAGTGTAAGAACTCTATAATACAATTGTTGTCATATATTTTAATATTATTCACATTATAAACCCCACAATACATTGTTACTATTTTTATAATTAAACATGAAAGAAATCATTCTTTATATATTCCTTCATTTTGAACATTTCTGGTGCTCCTTACTTTTCTGGGTAGATCCATGTTTCCATCTTGTATTATACTCCTTCTGCCTGAAGAACTTCCTTTAATATTTTTATAGCTTATGTCTGTTGGTAATGAATCACATCAGCTTTCTTTTTTCTGAAAAGAGCTTTATTTTATCTTCATTATTAAAAGATGTTTCTGCTGGGTATAAAATTCTACGTTGACAGGGTTTTTTTCTACCTTTCAGCATTTTAAATATGCACTCTCTTGTATTCTGGCTT
>NW_006962966.1:0-886 GCF_000164805.1 Carlito syrichta
AGTCTCCTGCCTCGGCTTTTCAAAGTCACAGCCCTATTTTCTGTCCATTGACGGTCTTTCGGAAACACTAGTCCCAAGGCTGGGCCTCCTTCCAAAATGATCTCTGTCTGATCATGATGATCACACCTCCTATACAAATGAATGCTCTTTATTTTCCTTTTTTCCTTTTTTTCTTTGAGTTGGTGCCTCACTGCATCGCCCAGGCTGGAGCACGATGGCTCTCTCCTAGCCACTGCAGACTTGGCCCATGGGGCTTAGGTGAGATTTTCCCCAACCTTCTGAGGAGCCAGAACTACAGGCGTGTGCCACCAGGCCAATTTATTTCTAATGGAGGGTAGAGATGAGGACTTGCCAAGGTTCCTGGGTGGTTCTTGGCCTGCAGGCTTGGGCTGGCCGCTAGTCTAGGCCTCCCAAAGCACTGGGATGACGTAGCTTAGCCCCTGAGCTCGGTCTTAATCCTTCATCAAAAGTGAACCAGAAGACCTGTCATGGCAGCCCACACCTGGAATCCCTGCACTCTGTGAGCCCAGGATGGGAGGATGGCTGGAAAGTAGGAGCCCAAGGCCAGTCCAGTTTACACAAGGAGACCCCGTCTCTGCACCCATCCAAACAGGTGGTCTGGGTTGGAGGTTCCAGTCATCCTGGCCAATCCTGAGGCCTAGGCGGGATGATCACCAGAGTCTGCAATTTGGAGACTGTCAATGAACAACAGTCATGTCCCTAGACCACAGCCTGTGCCAAAGAACCAGACTCTGTCTGCAAAACCATCAGAATCGTACACAGATTCTCACCTGTGCATGGTGTGTTCACAGAGTGACTGGCTTGAGAGTCAAGAAAAGTAGGATTGGGGGTGAAGAGATATCCCTGGTGAGGGATTTGTCCTTGA
>NW_006962967.1:0-5733 GCF_000164805.1 Carlito syrichta
AAAAACTCAAATGCACAGTACATAGAAAAACGCAAGAGTTCCCTTTACGTTGTCCACATTGGAGTCCAAGACGAGCAGCAGCTTCTCAGAGGCCCCACTTCACCCGCCCCCCCTCAGGCATCCCTTTCAGCTGCGATGTGCCTCATTGTATATTTTGAATTTTTTCATACCTGTTTCCACACAGGGTTCCTCCATTTATATCCTCAAAGACATTTACTCAGGTTAATTCCCTGTCTTTTCTCTTCATACCAGAGTAGTCTGTTCATTTGTGGAGCGATGGATATAATGCTTTAATAAGTTGGAAATTAGGGAAGGATTCAATTAAATCAAGTAGCCAGTAGTTAGTAAATTAGTGTTTATTTCTTGTCTCTCAGCAGAAGCTTCTCAAAAACATTAATGCCCAGACCCTGCATTGTCTAGGGAAAGGACCAGGCCCCGTATGTTCAGAACTCTCCAGGTGATGCCAACGAGTCAGGGCTGAGAACCACGAAGCCAGGGTGACCCTACCAGTACCCACAGTGATTCCAATACACAAAAAGCACCTAAAATAAATTCTGGAGCACAATTCCTGTAATGGAAAGAAGTTACAATCTGTGACAGGGAGAAAAACTAATTAGCCTCATTTTTTTACTAAGTGGGTCGACTATTGTACTAAAATGAATGCATAAAGTATGCTTTATGGTGCAGTTTCTGTATTGCGAGAATGTACAGCATTGGTGACAGGGAACATCTTTTGGTTTTTGGTAGAGTGGGGCTAACCTAGTCAGTATTTTGAGTAAAATGTTAGAAAACAGAGGAATTGACCTTTGTTTAAGTCCTACTTCCCCCATTCATTGATGTGCTTCAGGATAATGACATTGCTGTATGGTCACATACCTTCCACTCCCGCCTGAAACGACGAAAGCAATATCTCTGCATCATTTTCCAGGTTTCGAGCGGAGAGGTGCAGGCAAGAGTTCAGAGAAGCACCAGGAGTGTGGAGAAGGGCAGACCATGTGACATTGTCACAGGTGAAGCCAGGGCCTCCTAGAGCCCTCACAGTGAGGTGAGATGATTTGTGGTTGCTCTACGCTTCGTGACTGGAGTATCTGAGACTTCATTAACTTATAAGGAACTATAGATTCAAATGGGTTGGCACAGCTAGTTAATTTTTTTTTTTTTTTGAGCTGGAGTTCCACTCTATCCCCCAGGCCGGAGTGCAGTGGCACACTCACAGCCACCCCAGCATCAACCTACTGGGCTTAGGCAATCCTTCCACGTCAGCCCTTCAAGTAACCAGAACTACAGGCGTGCGCTACCATGCCTGGCTCATTTTTATATTTATTGTAGAGACAAGGTCTCACCAAGTTGCCCAGGCTCACCAAGCTACCCACGGGCTCAGGCAATCCACTTGCCTCGGCCTTCCAAAGTGCTGGGATTACAGGCTGAGCCACCGAGCCTGGCCAGTTAATTTTATTTTACGATTTTGGTTTATTTAAAAATTGAATAAAATATGTCCTAATTGTATGTTATCAAATACAAAAATACTCATCCTTACTTTCATGTACCCACATCACACTTAAATTCCAATCATAGTATCTATTCAACTCATGCAATATTGGAAATGATAAAATAAAACTGTTACTTAAATTTTATTTAAGCATAGTAAGATATATCCAGTATTATTTGGCTCTTATAATTGCATAAAAACGAATGCATTTTTTAATTGAACACTCAGGAGGAAAGACAAATTCTCTGCTTTTAATAAGGAGAGTCAAAGGTGGTTGATGGGGATATAAACAAGTCTCCTTATTTGTTCTTGTAAAAAATTAACTTTGCATATATTTCAAACATCTAAGAAAAGCAGAGGGAATGCTAGTGTCACAAACCTCATGACTAATCTCTTTTTTGTTCAGGGTGCACCACACCCAGGACCTTCTTGAAAAGTCCTGCTGACATCCATCCCTCCATCGGGCATTTGCCCTCCTTGGTTCCCATGCCAGATCTTCATGTGGCATCTGGTTATTTCAGTTGCCAGTTCAGATGTGGGAAGTTTCTTATTTTCTGGGTGGGAGTGCCAACACTGTATTCAAACAATATATAAATCAAAGTGCCTTGTAACTATAATAGACAAAAAGACCAGTCTAGGCTAAGGATCAAAATGAGATTGTCATTAAATGTGATTATGATTGAGGCCATGTTTACTAGTATCTTACTTATTTACATCTTTTGAACAGTAATTTGCAATATCTTACAGTATTTATTTATGCCACATCATGCTCTTTCAATGACAGAAAAAGCATTCTCACTGTTGTGAATAATCAAAATATAACATAAAATGAAATAATAAAGTTAAGTGTTAAAGAAATAGAGAAAAAGCATTCTCACTGTTGTGAATGTGAATGATCAAAATATAAAATTAAGAAATAAAGTTAAGTATTAAAGAAAGAGAGAAAATAGAATTACTTTTTCTTTACATGCCATGAAGAATTAGTATTTCTGAGTGTATGTGTCTAATTGCATTCTCTAATAAATTCCAAATAAGATGTTCAGTAACTTCAAATTCCCCTTGTTATTAATTTCTGATGACTTCAAGTTATTTATAATAATTTAAAGGAAGAGTTAATTTCGAAAATAATAGCAATTCTCAAAATCAACATTAATTGGCAGATTCAGAGCAGAAAACTACTTTCACATGACCAGCATGTTTTGTTAAGCCTACTCAGATGTACAAAGGACTCTCAAAGGAAGACTTTTTTTTTGCACAAGGCTTAATGTGTTTCTGGTCGGAGGAGTAGTCTCAGTTTCCAGAATTGAGTTCTCTGCCGAGAGCAGCATCTGTCACCTTGGTACTGTCCAATACATACTAGCTGAATGAGTGGATGACTAAATGATGGTGACTACTTATCTCCCTTAACAGAGAGAACAGGGAGCACTTGAGTATCTAACCAGGTAAGCCTCACAGGCATGACAATCATCCATGAACACAGGGGCTTGAGAGCGTGTCACGACACACTTGGTTCAGAAGATCTGGATTCTCGGCATGGCTTCTCTTGACCAATGCCTGGACTTTGGGCACGTTCCTTCAACTCGCTAAACCTCTTCTTCATATGGAATATGGAGAGCCAGTTGACGTCAGAGCAAATTTAACCTACACCAGGCTTTTTCATACACCATTTTCCCCCCAATATGGAGGAAGAAAGCCCTCATAGCCAGATATGTATTAGGTTTCAATTAGCAATTACCACCCTAACAGAAAGAATCAGAAACATGTGTTACAATGCCCTGAGGTGACACTGGTGAAAATTTTTCTTTTAAAATTCATAAATAGAACTTCTGGATTCAGAGATGTAGAAGTTTTAATATTTAGGCTTGGACTACCATGCAGTTGATTATCAAATTTACTTACTATAGTTAACATACAATCCTAAATTGTTATTTAGGATATTATATTTAAAGAAGTATAGGAAATACATTGTTAAATAATATTTCCATCATAGTTTCTGTCTTCAATTACATGAAGCCCTCCGTGCTGTGGTAGCAATGGTCTATAAATACAGGAAACAGAGTCACACCTTCTATTACCACCGCTCTTCTATGTCATCTTCCAGGAAATGGAAGCAGAAGGCTACTTTACACCTGACCGTACAACAAAGAAAGCAGTTTTGATAAATCCACAGCTCCACATCATGGGGAAATGTTCCTTTAGTCTTTGAGCCAAATTAATGTATTTGAATCGTGCCTTTTTCTATTTTCTTTTACTTTCATAATTATAATACGGTAAAATTGACCTTTTTCTGGTGCACAGTTCTATAAATTCTGACATGTATGTAACTATAATACGCCACAATAAGATCCATTCCTATCACCCAAAAAAACTCCCTTGGGCTGCCTCTTTATTAGCAAACCTATCCCTCTCCCCTCAAGTACTAGCAACCACAGATCTGTTTTCCATCACTATGGTTTTATCTTTTGAAGAATGTCATATGATGGAATCAAAACAGCATGTGCTTTTTTTTTTTTTTTTTTTTTGAGTCGGAGTCTCACTCTGTTGCCCAGACTGGAGTGCAGTGGCCGCTCCCGGCCACCGCAGCCTCCACCTGCTGGGCTCCGGCGATCCTTCCGCCTCAGCCTTCCGAGTAGCTGGAACTACAGGCGTGTGCTACCACGCCCGGCTGATTTTCTGATAGATTGTATAGATGAAGTCTTGCTGCCCAGGTGGGTCTCGAACCCGCGGGCTCAGGCAATCAGCTCACCTCGGCCTCCCAAAGGCACGGGCTTGCAGGCTGAGCCACCGAGCCGGCTCTGCATGCGCCTTTGGAGAGCCTTCATTCACCCACAGTAATGCCACTGAGCTCCAAGTCGTTGTGTATGTCAATCGTTTCAAGAAACTTTCTGCTGCTTTCCAGTCAAGGACAGATTTCCCTGGGCACATCCTAGCCTCAAAAAAAAAAAAAATTAATTTAAAATTCTATATTTTATTGTCTTTATCTCAACTAGATTACCAGAAAGAACTTCCTTTACTTTGTCTTAAAGGGATTCTAGTCTCCGTTTCTTAACATTTTCCACTTTGGCTTATGTTATTAGATTTCATAGAATAAAATTTGGCTTAAAATGCACTGAATCCTTTCACAGAAAGACAGTATAACCCTTCGATTTCCATGACTAATAAGAGTGAAAGACTATACTTTCCAACTGCATGTAGTCAACTCGGGGAATATTAAAAGCCAGAGCCTAACGCAGTGCAAGGAAATTCATATGAAAGCTACAGAATGCTCTGAACTTTCAGCGAGTGCACAACTCTAATAAGAATTCCCTCTTTAATGTTATAAGACAAAATGCTAACATCAACTAAACATTGATATCTAGCTTGACAATTTGGTATCTAGAAACTATCTTACACCATGATTCTTATCAATATTACTTGAGCTTCAAGTTAAACGCTAAATGTTCAAAATTACAAATGTACAAGAAGGGACCCCAAAGTGGAATTTATTTTTGAAAAGTTGCGTATTCATCTTACATGTTTAAATGTGAGTCGTCTTGAAAATACTCTTTGTTTAACACAATACACTTACCAAGATGCTTTTTCCACTGCTCAAAATAGTTTTTAAACTCGTGAATTTGAGGCCTTTTAGTGCTTCCGTCATTTTTTGTTTCACCTCTTCCATTTTGCAAGTTTTTCCCTTTGAGGACTTTTTCATCCCAAAACACAACAAAACAAAAAACCCCCCAAAACAAAGAAAAGGCACTTGGGGCAAGATCAGGTGAAGAAAGAGGGTGGGGCATGGGAGCCACGCCATTTTTGGTCAAAAACTGCTGAACACTCAGCACAGTGTGGGCGTGTGCTCATAAATCACCTACCAGAAAATAGGCAAATGCCCTGAAATAACCTCAAAAACATTCACCAAAGCTGTACGCAGCCTCTTGCAACAATGGTAGCTAGTACACTGGTGCCGATGGGTTCCTAGAACACTCAGCTAGTGGGGAAGCCTGTACTACAAGGAGTCTACCTCCAAAAAATAATTCTGGCCCTTCTGGGACACCCTTTATAAATAGAGAGAGATATGTAGAAACTGATTTCTCAGAAAATATCCTACAAACTAATTTTGATGTTGGAATCAGATTTTAAACAATAATCTTATCTTACTTGGCAAATATGATGGGCAAAATATTTAACTATTTTCTCTAAAAGCTGGGTTGTTGTGTCATGTATATATGTATGTTAGATTGATTCTGATACGTTTGTGTAAA
>NW_006962968.1:0-304 GCF_000164805.1 Carlito syrichta
CGATTTCCTTGGGACACTTCAATTTCTATTTCGTTGTTGTTGTTGTTGGAGCCTTACTCTGTCACCCAGTCTGGAGTGCAGTGGCACACTCATGGCCACCGCAGCCTCGACCTGCTGGGCTCAGACGATCCTTCTGTGTCAGCCCTCTAAGTAGCTGGAAGTACAGGCGAGCACTACCATGGCCAATTTTTTATTTATTGTAGAGATAAGGTCTCACCAAGTCACCCAGGCTGATCTTGAACTTCTGAGCTCAGGCAGTCCTCTCGCCTCAGCCTCCCAAAGTGCTGGGATTACAGGCTTGAGC
>NW_006962969.1:0-826 GCF_000164805.1 Carlito syrichta
AGTAAACAAAAAGCCGACTCTTTGAAAGACTAAAAAAGACTGATGAACTCCTAGTCAGATAGACCAAGAAAAGGAGAGAAAAATCTTAAACACATTCAGAAATTTGGAGTCAACTGACTCCAAATAAATATAAATATTATCAGAGGTAAATATGTACACTTGTATGGAAACAACCTTGATAACCTACATGAAATGGAGAACTATCTGAAATCACTTAATCTTCCATGTTTGACACAAGAAGAAATTGAGATCCTAAATAGATGAATAATAACCCAAGAAATTGACTGTCATAGCAAACTTACAATAACAAGTCCTGGACCAGATGACTTTCCAGCAGAATTTTTTTTTTTTTTTTTTTGAGTTGGAGTCTCACTCTGTCGCCCAGACTGGAGTGCAATGGCCGCTCCCGGCCACCACAGCCTCGGCCTGCTGGGCTCTGGCGATCCTTCCAAGTAGCTGGAATTACAGGCATGCACTACCATGCCTGGCTGATTTTTTGATTTATTGTAGAGATGAGGTCTCGCTGCCCAGGCGGGTCTCGAACCCACGGGCTCAGGCAATTCACTCACCTCAGCCTCCCAAAGGCGCAGGATTACAGGCTGAGCCACCGAGCCCGGCTTCCAGCAGAATTTTACAAAACCTACAAGGAAGAGCTGATACCAATCCTGTTGAAAATGTTTTAGGCAATTGAGAAAGGGAGAACTGTCCCCAAATATTTTATGAAGTTAAAATCACATAGAAACTCAAGCTGAGTAAATATCTAACAAAGAAAGATAAGTACAATGCAATATCCTTGATGAACATAGATGCAAAAATTCTCAATATG
>NW_006962971.1:0-750 GCF_000164805.1 Carlito syrichta
TTTATTTGTTTATTTATTTATTTATTTATTTATTTATTTATTTATTTAGGGTTGGTGTCTCACTCTGTTGCCCAGACTGGAGTGCAGGAGCATGCTCAGGGCCACCACAGCCTTGATCTGCTGGGGTCAGGCAATCCTTCCACCTCAACCTTCCAAGTAGCTGGATCTATAGGTGTGCGCTACAATGCCTAGCTAATTTTTTTGATTTATTGTACAGATGAGGTCTCTCCAAGTTGCCCAGGTGTGTCTGGGACCCGCAGGCTCAGGCAATCCACTCACCTCAGCCTCCCAAAGCGTGGGATTACAGGCTGAGCCCCCCAGCCCGGCTTCACTATCCATTTATTAAGGGAAATTTAGGTCGCTTCCACCTTTTGACTTTTTTGAATAATGTTGCAATAAACATGGGTGTGCAAATATGTCTTTCAGGTTCTGCTTTGAGTAGATACCTAGAAGTAGGATTACTGAGTCATAGGGTACATTTATTTTTTAATTTTCTGAGGCATTTTCACATTGCTTTTTTATAGTGACTGCATCCTTTTTTTTCCCCCTGAGCAACAATACACAAGAATTCCACATCCCTCGACAACATTTGCTATTTTAACAGTGGTCTTCCTAATGGATGTGAGGTTGCACCTCAGTGTATAATCTGACTGTTTGTCCATTGCTTTGAAGATTTGGGGAAAATCTGGGCATATATCAAGAGACCACTATTTTAAGTCATTTTAAAACTTCTGTTTGTGCCTCATGTCA
>NW_006962972.1:0-761 GCF_000164805.1 Carlito syrichta
GGGCAAGTTCACAGAGGCGCCTGCGTGCCAGCAGACCCGGACCCGTGAGCACCCTCCAGGCCTAAACCCTCCCAGACCATGCATCCCACCAGGTCAACACCCAACGGCCAAGTTCCCACCGGGGCAGCACCCCAGAACACGCTTCCCGCTGGGTCCCACACCCCCCAGGGCAGGCTTCTTCTTGGGGTTTGCACCTTCTTGGGGCTTACATCCCCCCAGGACCCGCACCTTCCCAAACACTGCACCTGCACTGCACTTGCACACCGTTGCTCTGGCTTTGCTCTCTGGCAGGACCCAGTCATCCTAGGACAACTTCCCAAAATGCTGCCCTGGGGAGGGGCGTGCTACAGTGTAATGTCATGTGAGGGCAGGGTCCAGGCTCTGAAGCTAGGGGAGAATTAAGGTTTTTAATTCATTTTAAGTGTGTAGAACGTCAGTGAGGAACCCATCCTCTAGCGATTGACATGAAAGACCGGTCATTTCATCACTCTGCACCTTTGGCCCATGGCTGTGTCTTTTGTCACAGGACTCTTTCACTTGCCCCATGCTTCACCTAGACCCCTAATAAGAGCTTTTTAATGGACGATTGGTTTTAATAAACCTTGGTGAACCTGACATAGAAGACGCTAAGCCAAGGTCCTCCTGCACCCATAACCATTTAGAGGGCAAAGCTACACATCCCAAGTTCCTGAGCATCCTCCAAGCACTCCAGGAAGCTCAAGAGGAAACTCTTACACATGCTACGGTGTCTCTAGGCATGG
>NW_006962973.1:0-935 GCF_000164805.1 Carlito syrichta
TTTTGTATAAGGAATCTCAGATTAACTTAAAATTTAATTTTAATTATCTAAAGCAGTTTATTTTGAAATATTATTTAAGTTAGATCCCTGATAAAATAACCAATGTTACAAAAGAAAAAATTCTTATTGAACTTATGCAAACAACCATATTTGTTTGTGGAAAGGAAAACTGTAAATAAAGAAATTATTGCTCTTTTGACTCTGAAAAAATATAACAAAACAATTGGTAGTAACTTAAAGAAGCAATACAATTATTTGCTTTTTATTGATTCAATTTATACAATCATATTAGTTTATGCAATTAGTCTTAGATTAGCAATCTTTTATAAGTAAAACCTTGGGTGCACAAGTTTTTAATGAGATTTCTGGAAGATTTAAAATTGTTAGCAACTAGCACTGAATGATACCTTTTAGATTTTGGGTAACCACTATATATGTGATTAATCTGACACAAGTCTTTAACTTTGAATTTAAAGACATAAGTTCACTGACAATTTAAGTATACAAAGTATTACAGAAGCAAAGCTTTATATATTGAAACATTTAGAAGAAATGATATTTAACCAAAGAATCAGACAAAATAAAGTCATTCTATTTTTAGCAATTTCTAGCATTGCATTTACTTACTAAGGTTTGAACAGATTAGAGTTTTAGAAAATACTGTCATTTTGATATAATGACATTTTGGTATAACATCAGTAATATTAATAGTCAATTCATAGATATAACATTTTCTTGCAAAATAGATTGTTTATAGAATTTCTTTCACACATCTGTTTCCACAAACCTTCCACATATCAACTTTGAGACGCTCATACCATTTTTTTGATATGCTTGAACTTTCTACTTTTGTCCTATACTTTTCTTCTTTCAGATCACTGTTCAATCCATTACCAAACAAAAATTTACCAAGCAAGATTATTCCTTTTTCTTAT
>NW_006962974.1:0-832 GCF_000164805.1 Carlito syrichta
TAACACTTTTCCACTACTGCCAATCACTTTCTTACAGCATTATAAGTGATCAAGTTCAGCTCATGAGTGAGAAAATATGGAACTCTGTTTTTGTTTGTGTGATAAATCACTGAAAATGACCTACCACATGTCCAGCAAACGTTCTGCAAAATGCTTTTATCTGTCCTTTTTAATGGCTGCATAATAATCCACTGAGTATGTACCACATTTATTTTATCCGTTACAGCTTTGATGGGCAACATGGTTGGTACCATGATTTATTGCAATTATGATCAGCTCTGAAAAAAACATTCTGGTGCGGGTATCTTTTTGGTAAAATGATTCTAATTCCTCCAAGGATATTCTCGACAGGGGAATTACTGAGTCACAAGGTAGGTCAATGTCTTGTCCCGTTACAAACCATCACACTGTTTTCCAAAGATGTTGCTCTGGTTTTCAGTCCACATGCAGTATAGAAGTATTTACTTCTTCCCAAATCCTTAACTGCATATGTTATTGTTTGTTTTATTAATAATGGCCAGTCTTACAAGAGGTATGTGGTATTTCAAAGTGGTTTCATTTGCATTTCTTTGATGATGAATGAGGCTGAGCTATTTTCATATGTTTGCTGGCTGCCCGTATCTCTTCTTATGAAAAGTGTCCATTCACTTATTTTGCACACTTTTCAAAGGGAAGGATTGTCTGATTATTCTGAGTCTTTGAGTTTCCTGTAGATCCTAGATATTAGGCCTTTCTAAAGATATACAGCTAGAGAATCGTTTTTTCCATTCTGTTGGCCGTTTCCCTGCTCTTCTGATGGTTTCTTTTGTTTTGCAGAAGTATATTAATTTGA
>NW_006962975.1:0-1133 GCF_000164805.1 Carlito syrichta
CATCCCGCTTCTCTCTGCAGGATTCCGAGACAGTCCCTAGTGACCGAGAATTCCAGTTGTTTGGATATCAAGAGAAAGATGACCATAATGTTCTTTGCGAATTGGAATGCAAGATTCCTGGTTCCCTTTCACAAGACCTCCCCAAAATGTGGAATCTTCAAAACCCAACATCCGAATTCCGATCTGCCCACCCACAAGAATTTTCTGTAGCTTGACGTCACCTGAATCGAGGGATTTTGTACCAATATGTCTTTTGATTCTGGCGAAAATGATTATGGTCGCAGATATTCCCAGGATACAAAAGGATTTCTAGGGCCAGATCCTTGATTACAACTAACAACAGGACCAGAAAGTTCCTGTGGATCTGTACTGACAGATTTATTGTATCCACCGTGCAAGTAAATCTGAAAGATGTAGGGACACAGAAGTCCTGATTGCTGATTAAACCTTATCAAGAGGCCCTAGAGGTTCCAGATAATGAGATCTTCTAACCGGATATTATTCTCAATCTCAGCAAGATGTCCTGATTTTCCTGTTGATGTGGATTCCAAACTCTGTATACAAAAAGACAGATGTCTAGATGTTTCCTAGGAACGTGGAATCAATGATTCCACATTAACTTTATATATACGTACTAAACATTTGGGAACTGCAAAACGCTAGTCTCCTCTCAAAATCAAAATAGACACGGAAGCGGAAGGATTACGGGGTTCACCGTAAGACCAGTGTTATATCAAATATGGCAAGAAGATTCTTTTTACCTGGAATCTGGCCTTATTTATTCTGAGGAACCTAACGGACTTGGATTGCCTGATACCCATTAACAACTTTCAAGAGAACCAGAATATTGCTGGAGTCCTGAAATGACCAATTCATAATATCCGCATGCTAAATTGCTCTGAAATCTTAGGGGAGCTCGAAGCCCTGTTTCTTGTATGTGCCATAGCAAACACCGGGGGAATTATTTCGATTGAGGACTCGTACAACAAAGATTCTTTATTCATCGTTAGTTAAAGGCCGTGTAGTGTCCTGTATGTGGAGGCTCTCTTTCCCTAGATTCCTGTTTTGAAACCCTGATTCTTGTTTAGCCCTTAGTAAGACGCCATGTAGATTTTTTGATAGAGGAACGGGAA
>NW_006962976.1:0-810 GCF_000164805.1 Carlito syrichta
ACCCCTCTCTCCCCGTGTGAACTCTTTTGTACAACAGAAAAGGCTCAGCCATTCCTACAGTGTGGCCACGTGGACAAAGGACCTGTTTGCCCACAGGCCAATTGTGCCTGCAATAAGGGGAGGGGGGGCAGTAGAGTCTAACCTAGCTCTCCCAACCTGCTTTTTCCTCCACTCCCTGGAAAGCCTAGGGGCCCGGAACTTGGGAGTTCCCATAGCCTACCAATCCCTAGGTCATCTGTGCACTTCCCTGGGGAAAGAAAGGCCAAAACAAAAAAAAAGCCCACAAACCCCACCACAGCTCCGTCTTCTGCAAGTGCCAATTCCCAGCAGGAGGTCAACTGGCACAGCCTATAACATCATCTGAGACAATCATGTAGCCCTTGAGTAGGAGATAAGAACAAAACCCAAGTACATCTCACAGACTAGTCCAAAGATTGAGGCACGAGAAAACTCTCCAGAATGACTTCCAGAGACATCCGTGACCAACTCCCCATAGAATTCATCCCCCACACCTTCACATCATGGGATTCCTTGCATGTACCCTCCAGAACCAGCTAAATGGGAAAGCCTCCTAGGGCAGCAGGGCCCACAGTAGGCAGGTCCTCATGGATTACCACCCCCAGGGAAAGGGGGAGTGAACCACAACAGGGAGTACCCTGTGGAATAAAAATTAAAATTAAAACATAATAAATCCCACAAAGGCCACCCCAAGAGAAGTAACCTTGTCTACTAAAAGTAACAGAAAAAAAAAAAAGAAAGAAAAGATAAGAGTCTGTCCTCACAGATGAAGAACTGGTGAAAAAGCACTGG
>NW_006962976.1:2268-6155 GCF_000164805.1 Carlito syrichta
AAAAGAAACTATCAAGAAAGTAAAGAGACAACCCAAAGAATTGGAAAAAAAAATGTAAGCAATGCATTGACAAAGGCCTAAAGTCCAGCATCTACAAAGAACTCAAATGATTTGATAAGGGGAAAAAAAAAAACATTAAAGAGTAGGAAAAGGACATGAACAGATACTTCCCAAGGGAAGACAATCAAGCAGCCAACAAACATATTTTTAAAATGCTCAACCTCACTAATCATCAGAGAAATGCAATTCAAAACCACAAGGAGATACTACTCACACCAGTAACGATGACTATCATTAAAAGTCAAAAAAATAGCAGGTGTTGGCATGACTGTGGAGAAAAGAGAACATTTATACACTGTTGGTGGGAATGTAAGCTAGTTCATCCTTTGTGGAAAGCAGTGTGGCATTTTCTCAAAGAACTAAAAATTGGGCTACTATGATCCAGTTATCCACTTATGGGAGTGTACTCAGAGGAACAAAAATTGCTCTACCAAAAGGACACATGCACATATATGTTCACTGCAGTACTACTCACAAGAGCAAAACATGGAAATGACCCAGATGTTCATCAAAAGTGGAATGGATAAAAGAAATGTGGTACATATACAAGATGCAATGTTACACAGCCACAAAAAAGAACAATATCATGTCCTTTGCAGCAACATGGATGCATCTGGAGACCATTATTCTTGTTTTTTTTTTTTGAGTCGCGAGTCTCACTCTGTCGCCGCAGCCTCGACCTGCTGGGCTCCGGCGATCCTTCCACCTCAGCCTTCCGAATAGCCGGAATTACAGGCACGCACTACCACCCCTGTCTGATTTTTTAAATTTATTGTAGAGATGAGGTCTCGCCAAGTTGCCCAGGTGGGTCTCGAACCCGCGGGCTCAGGCGAGACCATTATTCTAAGGGAACTATTACAGGAACAAAAAACTGAATACTGCATGTTCTCACTCATAAGCAAGCCCTCATCACTGGTCACATGATCACAAAGGTGGGAACTACAGACACTAGATACCACTAAAGCAAGAAAGAAGGGAGGAACAATAAGGGGTACACAACCACATGCTGGGTACCAGGTCCACTATTAAAGGGAGAGAGGGCTTGCTAGAGGACCAAGCCTCACCTGCATGCAAGTTACTTATATAGTAAATCCTCATGTGTACCCCACAACACTAAAATAAATGAAATAAAACAATACAAAAACTATCATGAGAGACAAAGAATATCATTATATAAAAATAAAGAGGTTAATTCACAAAGAAGACATGACAATTATAAATATATATGCATCCAACATCAGAGTGCCTAAAAATATAAAGCAATCATTAAATGACCTGAAGAAAGATATAGACTACAATACTACAATAGTAGAGGACTTCAATATCCCACTTTCAACAACAGACACATCATTTAGAAAGGAAATTAATACAGAAACATTAGACTTGAATTTGACCAAATAGACCTAACAGACACAAACAGGAGTTTTATCCAACAGAATCAGAATTGCATCCTTCTGAAGTGCACATGGAACGTTTTTTTAAAGATAGATTGTATGTTAGGCCACAAAACAATCTTAACAAATTTAAGAGAATTGAAATCATTGGATATCTTTTTGGATCACAATAGCATGAACACAGAAATCAATTACATAATAAATCTTGGAAAATACACCAATATGTAAAAATTAAACAATATGGTCCTAAACAAGCAATGGGCCACAAAAAATTCAGAAAGAAAATTTTAAAATGCCTTGTAACAAACAAAAATGAAAACATAGCATGCCAAAAATTATGGGATACAGCAAAAGCAGTCCCAATAGAGGAATTTGTAGCAATGAATGCCTGTAACAAGCAAGAAGATTACAAATAATATTACGCTTTATGAGACTAAAACATAAAAGAACAAACAAAGTCCAAAGTTAACAGAAAGAAAAAAGTAATAAAAAAGAGAGGAAATAAATAAGATTGAAACTACAGAACAATAGAAAAAGTCAATAAAATAAGAGCTGATTGTTTTTTAAAGATAAACAAAAATGAAAAATTCCTTCTTATACCAACTAGGGAAAAAAGATACTATTTAAATAAATAAGATCAGAACTCTTACACCAAATACACCAAAATACAAAAAAAATTAAAAAAAAAAGAAATTAATATGGACACCTATATGCCAACAAATTAGAATATCTAAAACAAATGAATAAATTCCTTGACACAATCTCCTATTGAGAGTGAATCACAAAGAAATAGAATATCTAAACAATACAATAACAAGTAAGGAGGTTGAGTCAATAGAAGAAACTCTCCTATCAAAGAAAATCCCAGGAATAGATGGACTTCACTGCTGAATTCTACCCAATGTTTAAAGAAGAATTAGTACCAATTCCTCTCAAATTCTTCCAAAAAGTTGAAGTGAAGGGAATACATCCAAACTCATTTTAAGAGGCTAGCATTACCCAGTTACTAAAACCAAACAAGAACACATGCAAAAAAAGTACAGGTCGATATCCCTGGTGAACACAGTTACAAAATTCCTTATCAAAATATTAGCAAATCAATCCAAGAACACATTGAAAGAATCATTTACCATGATTAAGTGGAATTTATCCCAGGGATGCAAGAAAGGTTCAACATATACAAATCAATAAATATGATATATCACATCAAAAAATGAAGGTTTAAAATCATATTATCAGCTCAATGAATACAGAAAAAGCAACTGACAATATTCAACATTATTTTATGATTAAAAAAAACTCTGAACAGGTTAGACATAGAAGGAATGTACCTCAACTTAATAATGGCTATCTATGACAAACCCATAACTAGCATTATTCTTAATCATGAAAAGTTTACTTACTTTTTTTTCCAAGATTAGGAACAAGACAAGGATGCTCACTCTTATCACTTCTTTTCAGCATAGTACTGAAAGTCCTAAACAAACCAATTAGGAAAGAGAAAGAAACAAAAGATATAATAATAAGAAAGGAAGAAGATAAGTGAAATTTGTCTGTTTGCTGATGACACGATCTTATACATGGAAAATCCTAAAAACTTCACCAAAATCTCTTAAAATTGATATATAAATTCAGTACAGTTTAGGATACAAAATCAACATACAAAAATCAGTAGAGTCACTATAAATTAGTAATAAACTATCCAAAAAGAAAAATTTTTTAAATTCCATTTACAATAGCAACACAAATTAAATACCTAGGTGTAAATTTAACCAAGGTGGTAAAAGATCTGTATTGTAAAAACTATAAGAAACTGACACCAAATATTGAAGGACACACAATAAAAAGACATAGTTTATGGTTTGAAATAATTAATATTGTGAAAAATATCCGCACTACCCAAAGCAATATACAGATCCAATTGCAATCCCTATCAAAATTGTAATAGAAAAAAAAGAACTCTCCTTAAATTTGTAAAAGACCTTGAATAGCCAAAACAATCTTGAATGAAAAGAACAAAGCTAGAGGTATTACACTACCTTATTTTAAAACATATTATAAAGTAACTGTAATCAAAACAACATGATACTGGCATGAAAACAGTCATATCAACAAATAGAACAGGATAGAAACCCAGAAATAAACCTGTGCATTTAAGGTCAATTGATTTTTGACAAAGTTACCAAGAACACACAATAGGGAAAGAAATGTATTAGAAACTTAAATATAAACCTGAAATTATAAAAGTACTAGAAGAAAAAGTAGGAATAGAGCTCCATGACATTGCTCTAGGCAATGATTTTTTTTTGGTATGACTCTAAAGCACCGTCTTCAAAAGAAAAAATAGACAAATGGGATGGTATCAAACTAAAAAGCTTCTACACAGCAAAGGAAACAATTTAACAAAGTGAAGAGACAACCCACAGAAAGGGC
>NW_006962977.1:0-933 GCF_000164805.1 Carlito syrichta
TCCCACACAAAACAGTGGCAGCCTTTGTGTTGGCTGGGGTTGTAAGGTGCCGAGCTTGTGAGACACTAAATATGTGGAGCGGGTGAAGGGGGGAAGGACTGAGTGCAGAAAGTTTTCAGGCAAAAGGATTTCTTTGTTTACTTAGATTTTCTTTCTTTCTTCCTTCCTTCCTTCCTTCCTTCCTTCCTTCCTTCTTTCCTTCCTTCCTTTTTTTCTTTTTTTTTTGAGTTGGAGTCTCACTGTTGCCCAGACTGGAGTCCAGTGGCCACTCCTGGTGACTGCAGCCTCGACCTGCTGGACTCCAGCAATCCTTCTGCCTCAGCCTTCCAAGTAGCTGGAACTACAGGCGCACACTGCCACACCCGGCTAATTTTTATTTTATTTATTTTAGAGATGAAGTCTCGCTTGCCCAGGTGGGTCTTGAACTCATGGGTTCAGGCAATCCACTCACCTCAGCCTCCCCAAGGCATGGGGTTACAGACTGAACCACTGAGCCTGGCTCTTTCTTTCTTTCTTTCTTTCTTTCTTTCTTTCTTTCTTTCTTTCTTTCTTTCTTTCTTTCTTTCTTTTTTTCTTACTTTCTTTTCTTTTCATTCCTCACTAGGTTGTCCAGGCTGCTCTCAAACCATCCAAGTCAGGCCATCCTCTCAGCCTGGGCCTACCAAACTGCTGCACACACAGGCTTATCGTTTGCTCTACATCCTGGTCTTCCTGCCTGACCTTGAACTCTGGGCCAGAGGCTATCATCCCAGTGAGGCCGGCCCTCACCCAAGGTTTGCTGGGTTTTGCTTGGGTTCGTGGTTGGGGCTTGCTATGGTGTCAAACCCGGTCTTGAGCTCCCAGGCTCCAGCCGTCTTCCTGTCTCGAACTCCCCGAGTATTGAGGAGACAGGCGAGAGTAACTAGGCCATCCTGCTCTCTCGATGGTTTGAAA
>NW_006962978.1:0-866 GCF_000164805.1 Carlito syrichta
CGTGACAGAGTGAGACTCCAACTGAAAAAAAATACTACCTCGTTTAGAGGATTCTTGGATGGTCATTTATCCATGAAGATATTTTTGGATAGTTGTGAAAACACTTCACTTCTTGGGAATAAAATCCACCATGTCTACCGCAATTGGCAGAGCAGTGTACACAAGCCCTTGAAGCTCAGTAGTCAAGGTCCCTGCCATTATGATATCAAAGTTGTGAGGCTGATGTCATTAATGACAATATGACATGCTTGTTTCCCTGACTTTGCTTACCTCTTTAATGTAAAAATTCGCCTTTGGTCAATCTATAGATTCAATGAAATAACCATTAAGTTAACATCATTCTACTCAGACCTGGAAATTATAATAAAGAATTCATATGAGCTGGCCTCAGTGGCACAGCCTGTATCTCGCACCTTTGGGAGGCTGAGGTGAGTGGATTGCCTGAGCCCGCGGTTTCAAGACTCGCCTGGGCAGCGAGACTTCATCTCTACAATAAATAAAAAATTGGCCGGGCGTGGTAGTGCATGCCTGTCATTCAGGCTACTTGGAATGCTGAGGCGGAAGGATCACCGGAGCCCAGCAGGTCGAGGTTGGGGTGGCCGGGAGCAGCCAATGCACTCCAGTCAGGGTGAAAGAGTGAGACTCCAACTCAAAAAAAAGTATTCATATGAAACAATAAACAATCAAGGTAGCCAAAAGAATCTTATCAAAAGAAACAAAGCAGGAGTTATCACTGTTCCAGACTTCAAACTTTCCTATATGTTTACAGTAATCAACCCAGACAGATTTTGGTACAAGAATAGGTTCATAGGCCAATGGGGTCAGGACAGAGAATGAAATCCTCAAATTCTCAGTCAACTCATCTT
>NW_006962979.1:0-793 GCF_000164805.1 Carlito syrichta
CGCTGTTGTTTTTTTGATTTCGTAAGGTATTTCATGGTGGTTTTAATTTACATTTCCATGTTGATTAGTGATGTTGAGTATTCTTAAAATATGATAGTTAGTTTAGAGAAAAAATAAAATACCTAGAAATGCATTTAATAAAAATGATAAAAGATCTCTACAAGGAGAACTACAAAGCACTAATGAAATAAATCATAGGAGACACAAACACATGGAAAAACATCCCATGCCCGTGGGTTGGAAAAATGGCCATACTGCCCAATCCTAAAATTAGGAACTAAAGAGGAACCCTAGCAGCCAAACTAAACCTAAGCAAAAACTGACAAAACTGAAGCTATCACATGACCTGACTTTTGTTTTTGGTGAAATTGCTTTTGAGGACTTAGTCATGAATTCATTGCCTAAGTCAATGGCCAGAAAAAATGTTTCTTAACTTTCTTCTAGCATTTTTATAGTTTGAGGTCTTACATTTAAGTCATTAATCGATTTTGAGTAAATTTTTGTATGTGGTGAGAAATGAATTCAGTTTCATTCTTCTGTATATAAATATTCAGTTTATCCAGCACTATTAATTGAACAAAATGTCCTTTCTTCAGTGTACATTTTGGTCAACTTTGTCAAAGATTAGTTGGTAATAGGTATGTGGCTTTATTTCTCTCTTGTAGTATGTTCTATTGATCTATATTTCTATTTTTGTACAATTACCATGCTGTTTTGGTTACTATAGCCTTGTAGAATTTTACTAATTTCACTAATTTCACATATTTTACTAATTTACATTTTCACCAACAGC
>NW_006962980.1:0-429 GCF_000164805.1 Carlito syrichta
TTTAGCTGGAGTCTCACTCTGTCGCCCAGGCTGGAGTGCAGTGGCTCGCTCATGGCTACCGTAGCCTCGACCTGCTGGGCTCCGGCGATCCTTCCGCCTCAGCCTTCCCAGTAGCTGGAATTACAGGCATGCAGTACCGCACCTGACTGATTTTTTGATTTATTGTAGAGATGAGGTCTTGCTGCCCAGGCGGGTCTCGAACCTGCGGGCTCAGGCAATCCACTCACCTCAGCCTCCCAGAGGCGCGGGATTACAGGCTGAGCCACCGAGCCTGGCTTCAAAATCAAACTTTCAAAAAACAAGTAAATTATTTCGTATTCTTTCAGCTACTGAGGAGGAAATAAACTATTTTGCTTCAATATTTTCCTCTCAGATTATTTTTATTTCAAAAAAGCTGGTGAAATGAAAAAGTGTGTTATTCATAATTCA
>NW_006962981.1:0-414 GCF_000164805.1 Carlito syrichta
GGGCCAGACGTGCTGGTGGCCACCGTAGAAACCTACCAAAAACAACAGGCCAGAAAGTGCATTTTCCTCTCCCATTCCTGAGTGTGACTTCTTGCGCTGAGTGACAGGGGTGGAGATGGTGGTGGTGGTAGTGATTATTATTTGAGGTCAGAATGTTGCTCTATAACCCAGGCTGGAGAGCAGGGTCATGCTCACGGCCACCATGGACTCCACTTGCCGGGTTCAGGTGATCCTCCTGCCTCCGCTCCCCGAGTGGCTGGAGCCACAGGCCTGCGCCACCACGCCCAGCTACTTTCTGGCTTTATTTTCGATGACCGAAATGAGGTCTCGCCCTTTGTCCCAGCCTGGTTTCAAACTCACTGGTTCAAGCTGTCCACTCTCCTGAGCTTCTGGAAGGCTGGGATGCCAGGCTGA
>NW_006962982.1:0-808 GCF_000164805.1 Carlito syrichta
AACCTTACCCTGGCAGAAGAGAGGACCAAACTTCATTGGGAAGACCCACAGGGTCCCGCCTCCTTGCCGTCTGCTGACACTCTCTCCAAAGTCCTGCCTGTTGTGTTTTTAACAATGTATTTTCTCTTTAATAAATCTACCTTTTAGGTGGAGTGCGGTGGCTCATGCCTGTAATCCCAGCACTTTCGGAGGCCCAGGTGAAAGGATTGCCTGAGCCCACAGGTTTGAGACCAGCCCGGGAAACTTGGCTGTGAACTTCCACAACAAAAGGAACAACCCTGAAGTTCAGATGCTCAGGGCTCTCAGAGAGAAGCCCAGCTCATCAGGTTACACACTGCATGGTCTATGCATGAGATGGGGAAGGCACAGATTTTGGGAGGGAGATAAGGTCTGTAGGTGCTGGGGCCTGGAGTAGGCAGAGGTTGCCAAGAAACAGGAGGGGGGAGTCTGGGAAGTAAGTCAGAGATAAGGTCTGTAGGTGCTGGGGCCTGGAGTAGGCAGAGGTTGCCAAGAAACAGGAGGGGGGAATCTGGGAAGTAAGTAAGTCTGGGAAGTAAGTCTCTATCATAAATCAAAAACTTAGTTGGGCATTGTGTCTCACATTTGTAGTTCTGGTTACTTGGAAGGCTGAAGCAGAAGGATAGCCTGAGCCCAGCAGGTCACCAGACTGCGGTGGCCATAAGCATGCCACTGCACTCCAGTCTGAGCGACAGGGTGAGACTCCTACTAAAAATAAAATGTTGTCTCTCTCTCTCTCTCTCTGTCTCCCCCCTTCCTCTCTCTTTCTCTGTCTCTCTCCCTCCCCCTT
>NW_006962983.1:0-758 GCF_000164805.1 Carlito syrichta
CTGGTTTGTGTGTTTGGTGATATAATTTTCTTGTGTTTGCTTTTCAAAAATCAAAAATTTCCCAGAACTACAGCCATCTTCATTCCCATCTCCTCATCCTTGGTGACAACTCTAGACCTTATCAATGCTTAGGGTAGAAGACTGATGGTTTTCATTGAGGTGGCTCTGGAAATAGCATGAGAAGATGTCTCATAACTCCACTGCCTTAAGTCTCATGGACCAGTATTACCTAAGTTCTTTTATTTTAGAATTGGTTTGGTCTTTCTGAAAAAATATAGGAGACTTTGTTTCTTATTGGTATTTATTCCCTTTCTGTTTTACATTTCATGATTAACCTCCATTGAATGTCTGCTGTAATCCTTAGAAATCAAAAATATGAAAATTCACTCTTCAACATTATTCTGTGTGCCTTGTTCAATGTTGAATACCTTTGATAATCGAAATTGCAAAATGTATCATGTCACATCTCTGTTGGTGACTGTGTATACAGAAGTTTCCCCAGTAAGGCTCATGATAAAATATTTTGAATTGTCACGGGTTGAAAACCTGTAATAGAAAATGCACACCAGGAGCCAGAGCATTAGCAGTGAAAGTCTGTAATTACCTGAAGAGCCAGATTCCATAGAAGCCTTAAATGAAGGTCACAGAACCTGGTTCCCTTGGGGCCTCTGCAGAAATTACAACTGGTGAGCCTTCTGATCCTATGTTACAGGACTTCTCTACATGATATCAAATGCATTTGTTTTACTTCTATGATT
>NW_006962984.1:0-824 GCF_000164805.1 Carlito syrichta
CCAATACATTTAAAAAAAAAATTAACTGGGTATTGTAGCCTGCATCTGTAGTTCTGGCTACTTGGAATGCTGAGACAGAAGGATCACCTGAGCCCAGTAGGTTGACACTGGGGTGTCCATGAGTATGCCACTGCACTCCAGACTGGGCAATGGAGTGAGACTCCACCTCAAAAATAAAATAAAATAAAATAAAAAGACAGAGACATAGTATATTTAAAAGACACAATTATATAAGATCTACAAATATTCACTTCAAATATGACAGACGGGATGAAAGAAAAACAGAATGAGACACTTATTAAAGCATAAATCAAAGAGAAGCAGAAATATCTATATTATTAGATTAAGTAATTTTCAAGGCAAAGAAAACCACCAGAAAGAAAAATTATATTATGATAAACGTAATCTGCCAAGAAGACATAGCAATCTCTCTTTTTTTTTTTGAGTTGGAGTCTCACTCTGTCACCTAGACTGGAGTGCAGTGGCCACTCCTGGTCACCGCAGCCTCGAACTGCTGGGCTCCGGCGATCCTTCCACCTCAGCCTTCCAAGTGGCTGGAATTACAGGCATGTGCTACCATGCCAGGCTGATTGACATAGCAATCTTAAATGTGTATGCACCAAATAACATAGAGGAAAAATATATACGGAAAAACCTGAAAGAACTAAAGAAAGAAGAGAGAAATTCACACATAGAACTGGGCACTTCAAAAAACTTCTCTTGACAATTAATAGAACAACCAATCAAGAAAACTATCCAGGACACAAAAGAACTCAATAGCATCATCAATCAATAGTATCTAATGTTTGTAGAGCATTCCACCC
>NW_006962985.1:0-496 GCF_000164805.1 Carlito syrichta
AGATGTGTCCCTGACCTTTCTTGGCAGAAGGTCCTCATTGCCAAGTCAGAGGGTCGGCCTGCCTGGGTCACATTTCTCACCTCACAGAGGAGAGCCAGCAGGACCCGGCAAGGGAGCCCTGGGAACTCCTGCAACAATGCGGGGTCAGGAATTGGGGGTTTGGGGCTGGAAGTGCAGAGCTTGGAGGAACCTCACATATGGAGGGGTGAGAGGGGAAGGACTGAGGGCAGAAGGTTTGCAGAAGAATGGATTTCTTTCTTTCTTTCTTTTCTTTTCTCGCTAGGTTGCTCAGGCTGCTTTCAAACCACCGAACTCAGGCCAACCTCTTGGTCTGGGCCTCTCAAATTGATGTAATCACAGGCTTTCTAGTTGGTCGACATTCTGGTCTTCTTGCCTGGTCTTGAACTCTGGGCTGGTGGCCATCCTCCAGCCAAGGCCTGCACTCACCCAAGGTTTTCTTGGTTTTGCTTGGGGTCGAGGTGGGGTATTGCTATGG
>NW_006962986.1:0-797 GCF_000164805.1 Carlito syrichta
TGTTAACAGTTAGGGACAATTGATCCTGACCTGCTGTGAAGGGTGATTCAGATCTGGGCTGCCTGCCAAATCTGCCACTCATATCTGACCTGTGTCTATTGAACAAGGGGAAGGAGTTTTGTCCTTCCCATTGTGATGTTGTTCCCTTGAATCGCGAGTTGGTAGTGCTGGTCTCACTGCTTCAGCTGATCCTGTTGTGCTGCAGCTGGAGACTGCCAGGCAATGCAAGCTGTCCTGGGCAGAAGTTGTAGGTTGCCCAGGATGGGAGGGAGCATGTAACAGTAGTGAAAGTGGCAGCTGCTGCTTCATGTTGCATGAAAGGAGCTCCATGACCCTGGCTCCAGGCGATGGATACAGCCTGGCAGTGGCAGCGAAGGTGGCAGTTTCAGTAGAATGTGCTTGGAGAGCTTCACCATCTGGATCTGTAGATTGCCTCAAGCAAGGGTGGGGTGATGGCGGCAGTGGTGGCAGCAGCAGCCACAGCTGCTGCAGCTGAAACAACTGAGGTGGTTGAGTTGGTGGCAGAGCAACGTGTGAAGAGCAGGCTGCCAACAATTGGAGCTGCAGTCCCCAGGGGAGAGCTAGAGTTTTTATGTGTTATCTTTTTTTGGAGGGTCAAACTCCTTCATTGGCATCTTGCCAGAAGTCCCCCTCCCTTGTTCAACAAGGGAAAACAGCTGTTTGGTTAACTGGAAGGTAACCAAGCATTCCAAGAACCCTCTCAAGGACATTTTTGACATACATTTAAATAGTGAGAATCAAACAGACTGGTTGCTATTTCCTTTGAATGCAATGTA
>NW_006962987.1:0-814 GCF_000164805.1 Carlito syrichta
ATTATCTTTTTTATTTTTGTTAATTTTATGTCTTTTGATTTGAGTCAGGAATAAAGCACTGATACATAATTTATGGAGGAAAGTATCAGTAACCTCTCCACAAGGTAAATACATTTGAACCTCAAAATATATTTAGTTCACATTTCCAAATGAGAAAAAAATGAAGAAATAGGAAATATGTTTTAACTTTATATTAATCATTTAGAATCATCAGGGGAAGGAATTCTATTGTCCTTTTCATAACTGTTAAATTCATAGTGTTTCAAAAGATCTCACAGCTACCTTAATCAAATTCAATCCAGAAGCAGTTTTGATCATGAAAGTAAAGACCTAAGGTGATGGAATAGTATACCTAGTTGCACTTCAGCTGAAAAACAAAAGAGATATTTTCTCCCTTTCAACCTTTTGGATGTTTTGTGTGTCAAATGAAAAAAGCCTATCTCACTGGATGTTTATCTTATCAGTTGTTTTACTACTAAATGCTTATCTGTTTAAACAGCTTTTTCGAATGACATCATGTAAATAAAACCCTAGGATGTCAAATGTGAAGTAATGCAAATAAGTATAACCAACAATAAGTGAACTGTGTCACTTATCTCTCCTAACAACCGTGTGCTATAATTTTGAATGTATTATCTGAGGAAGAGCCAAAAAAAAACCCAAAACGCACAAACACTATCATCCTTTGCAAGACACATACAATTTAGGGAAAGAAAGAGAAAAAGATCACAGTGAAACAAAACTAAAACAAAGCAGATAAATTGTTGGAAACAAAAAAAAAAACGAGGAAAACAAGGTTAGAGGAGGAAGAATA
>NW_006962988.1:0-753 GCF_000164805.1 Carlito syrichta
TCCTCATCATCAAAGAAATGCAAATGAATCCACTTTGAAATACCACATACTCCCTGTAAGACTGGCCATCATTGAAAAAACAAACAATAACCGAGTCTGGTAAGGATTTGGGAAAAAATGAATACTTCTACACTGCAAGTGGATAGAAAAGTAGAGCAATATGTTTGAAAAAGTGCGTGGTGGTTTCTAAAGCGACAAGATATTGACCTACCATGTGACTCAGTAATTCCCCTGTAGAAAATATACCTAGAGGAACTCAAGTCATCTTTCTGAAAATATACCTGCACAAGTATGTTTCTTGCAGCTCTCATCACAATTGAAAAAACTTGGTACCAACACTGTTGCCCATCAAACAGGAATGGATAAAAGAAATATGGTATATAGGCAGCGGAATATTAAGCAGCCATAAAAAAGGACACATAAAAAGTTTATTGCAGAACGTTTAATGGATATGTGGTAGGTCATTTTCAGTGATTTATCACAGAATCAAAGAACAGAGTTCCATATGTTCTCACTCATGACCAGAACTTGATCACTTATCGTGCTGTAAGAAAGTGAGTGTGCGTTGTGGAAAACTGTTTAGGGGGAGGAGTGAGCTTGGCAATGGAGGCATACTGCTAAGGAAGTGAGCGGCATACCTCAACAACCAGGGACCCTGCATAATCAATGAACGTGTATCTAACTCTGAATTTAACCCCACATTTTTAAATAATTAAAATAGAAAATTAGTTAAATAAATAAAGGAAGGCTTTA
>NW_006962989.1:0-700 GCF_000164805.1 Carlito syrichta
AAACCTTGATTGAGGGCAGGCCTTGGTGAGAGGATCTTCTCTGACTCAGAGTTCAAGTTCAAGCAGGAAGACCCGGATATCGCCCAAATGGAAAGCCTGTGATCACAGCAATTTTGGAGGTCGAGGCTGAGAGGATGGCCCGAGTTGGGATGTTTGAGAGCATCCTGGGTAACCTAGTGAAAAAAGAAAAGAAGGAAATAAATAAATAAAAAGAAAGAAAGAAAGAAAGAAAGAAATCCATTCACCTGCAAAATTTCTTCTCTCAGTCCTTCCACCACCGCCCCCCCATGTGAGTGTCTGCCAAGCTCAGCACCAACCAGCCCCAATCCAGCCCTGATGGGCTGCCCCCTATTTAGTGTGGGATTTCCTGAAGCTCCCTGGCCAGGTTCTTGCTGGCTTTGCTCTCCAGGGTGAGAAATGTGCCCCAGGGAGTCCCAGGCAACAAGGACCTCCGCCAAGAAAGGCAAGGGACACATCCCTCACAGGGGGACATTTCTTCACCCCCAAACAAATTTTTATTGGCTGTAAAGCCAGTTGCCTTATGAACACAACATGTAGTTGAGAATGATTTTGGAGACAGAGTCAGGCTCTGGCTCAGGCTGGGGCACGGGAACATGACCATTGTTCACACCAGTCTCGAAATCACAGGCGATCCTCTTCTTCAGCATCTGGAGTGCCAGAACGACAGGCATCTCCACCC
>NW_006962990.1:0-445 GCF_000164805.1 Carlito syrichta
ACTCCTGTACCAAAGTGAGAGCAGCCACTGGGGAGGTTGGGGCTGGAAGTTGCCATGCTTGGGGTACCCTAACATGTGGGGTTGGCAGGGAGGAAGGACTGAGGGCAGAAGTCTTGCAGGAGAATAAATTTCTTTCTTTTTTTCTTTCCTTCCTTCCTTCCTTCCTTCCTTCCTTCCTTCCTTCCTTCCTTCCTTCCTTTCCTTTCCTTTTTTCTTCCTTCCTTCCTTCCTTCCTTCCTTCCTTCCTTCCCTTCTTTCTTTTTCTTTCTTTCTTTCTTTTCTTTTCCCACTAGATTGCCCAAGCTGCTCTCAAACCTCCCAATTCAGGACATCCCCTCGGACTTGGCCTCCCAAACTGCTGCAATCATAGGCTTTCCATTGGGTCAACATCCTGGTCTTCCTGCCGGGTCTTGAACTCGGGGCCAGAGGCCACCCTCCTGCCAAG
>NW_006962991.1:0-7985 GCF_000164805.1 Carlito syrichta
ATAGTGTTATGATAGATGTTCAAGGTCCACTATGAGTGAGAACATGTGATACTCAGATGTTTGGTTCTGTGAGAGATCACTCAGTATTATAGTTCCATCCAAGTTGCTGCGAAATTCATGATTTTCTTTTTTATGGCTGGGTAGTATTGCATCGTGTATAGGTACCACGTTTTTAAAATCCAGTCTTCTTTTCATGGACAGCATGGTTGGTTCCAGGTTCCTTTTGACTACCATGAACTTATTATTCCAAACCAGAAGAGTCCTGAGTGATGAATTTATAGATTGATGATTCTATAGATTGATACTTCAAGGTTGAGAAATGGGGACTAACCCAAGGGTAAGACTCAAGAGTGAGCTGTCAATTACCTCATTGACCAGCCTGTTTCACTGCAATGGATACAATGGATATAAACTCCATTTCTACCCAATTTGTGTGAATGAGAATGAGTCTCTAAATACACCCTTAGCAGTTCTTAAAAAGCAATTAGCAGAATGAGTCTAGTCATCTCCCTCTTTACCATGGACATTATCATCAAAATGTTTGTTTTAATCCCATTAACTAAGAAAATTCTGGGTGAAACTTACCATTTTTTTTCTGTTTTGTGATTTGTGCTACAGGAACAATTTTCTAAAAATCGTTTAAAACAAATCCAATTTGTGTCTAATTTAAAGCAACAGATATGAAGCAGTCTTTATAGTAACAAATTTTATGGTTCAGGTTAGGGAATTAGAGTTCCTAATTTTGAATTCTAGCTCCCTATTTGCTAGAGATGTAACTTTAACCTGGTTACTTAATCTCTCTGATATTTCTGTTATCTCATCTGGAAATGTAGATACCACTAAATAGTTACTTTGTGCGACTCTGGAGAATGAATGAGCTAATCCATGTAAGTGCTTGGTCCAGTGACTGGCACATGGCAAGTGTTTGACAATATGATTATTAGGACATATGCGAACATCATTGGGAGAACTCAGCTGGTTTAACCTAGAATCAAGAAGACATGATGGAAAGGGTTCAGGAGCTTCTATTTAGTATCTAAAGGTGGTCATCTGCTATATGTGGCAGAGAAAGAAGAGTTAGAACTAGAGGAGAGAAGTCAGAGGCAGGCTAATTTCAGACCAATAGAGATGTAATGACTAGAGCTGTCCAAAAATGGAATGATTTTGAGAGAAATAGAAGTTTGTTTTGCCAAAAGAACACCAAATGAGTTTATGGGCTGGACAACCTATAAAGCATTGTCTTAAAGTTTGATGATCTTCTGGGCTTGGTGATGTAGGTCAGGCTTGGCTGAGTAAAACTGCCTTAAAAGAAAGTATGCATGCACTTTTAGTAATACATATTTTACATACATTTATAAATATTTTCATATTTATATGTATAGAAATACACAAACACTTCAGAATCAAACAACCTTTTCTAAGCATATATGAAAGAATGGTTTGGTTTGACATCTCTTATAAATTATCACCTGATGTGGTTTTTTTTTTAGCCCAACATTAAAAAAAAAAGCTGATGCATAAACAAGGTTCAGGAAGAAGCGAGTCATCTAATTGCCTCTCTTCCTATGTCACTGCTACAATATCTAGCAACTGAAAGTCTGGGTGAGTCATCTGCACTATGTTGTGTCTGAACAATTCCTGGCATTTTCTATTTGCCTCTCCAGACTTCTAAACAGGAATCATTGTAGAAGAGACCATAGTGTGGAGGTTCTAATAATAAATATGAAGATCATTAAATGTGGGAGGTTCTGAAAAATGGAGTTTAGAATTGCAGTACGGACCTACCCTCTCACTGTACAAAGAAACTGAGATCCGGTTTACAAGGAGATCTTACAGTATTTAATCTCATTGGTGGAGAGCCCGAGATCTTCTCTTCTTCCCATGGGGACAGAATCTTAGAACCTCAAGTGATCCTGGAGGACCCTACTCCCATAGTTTTAAAAATGTGTGTTCCACAGAGATCTCATATAGAGAGGTGGGACTTGGGGCCCAAGAGTAGGGAGTCTGCAAGAGGAAAAGGGGGAAGTCAGCAACTGGGCCTCTGTCCCTTTGAGCAGGCTTTATCCAGGGTGACTGCTTTTATCTCTTTTAGACATTAGAGTTCAGGAGGAGATTCCATTTGAAAAAAAAGTAAAGTGTTCTGAAAAATAAGATTTGGAATTCCAATATAGACCTACCTTCTCACTAAACAAAGAAACTGAGACCCAGAGACACTGAGGGGACTTCCTCAGGTCCCCCACCCTGTCATGGGAAAGTCAGGACTGGAATTTAGACTACGGTCACTTGCCATGGCTCTTCCCATCATTTGTTGTTGCTGATGAAACACTAGGACACATTCTAAAGTGTCATCACTCAGAAAATACCCCGTGGTGATAATGGTGACAGATGGTGCTTATGACTTCCTACTATGTGACCAGTGCCGCAAAGATGTTATCTTATTTAATCCTCATGACTGTGATCTGAGCGAGGAGCTCTTATGGATCCCATTTAAAAGTTGGGGAAGCCGGGCTCGGTGGCTCAACCTGTAATCCTGCGCCTTTGGGAGGCTGAGGTGAGTGGATTGCCTGAGCCTGCGAGTTCGAGACCCCCCTGGGCAGCGAGATCTCATCTTTACAATAAATCAAAAAATCAGCCGGGCGTGGTAGTGCATGCCTGTAATTCCAGCTACTTGGAAGGCTGAGGTGGAAGGATCACCGGAGCCCAGCAGGTCGAGGCTGCGGTGGCCGGGAGTGACCACTGTACTCCAGTCGGGGTGACAGAGTGAGACACCAACTCAAAAAAAAAAAAAAGTTGGGGAAAATGAGGCTCAAAGAAGTTGAATCACTTGCTCAACATCACACAACTACCAGAAAGTAGATTTGGGATTTGAAGGCAGGTGGTTTTAATCCAGAGTCCTCAGTCTTAACCACTCTACTTTTTTGCCTTCTTGCACTTTACTCTTCAAACTTGTCTTGGGGGACAGATACTGTTAGATTTCATGTGACCTTACCATATTTTTTATATTTACCAGCATAACAAAAATCTAGCAAGGTTTTCTCTATTGAATGTTCTATTTCTACAGAGTTATCCCATTATCTAGCATGACCTTGATGAAGATAATAACACTTACCTTATCAAAATGGTCAATCTTCATTAATTTTTTTCTAATTGGTAAAGGTTGGTGTAATTTAGAGAAAGTATAGATTATAGATACATTTTATTTTATTACTTGTAAACACATACCTTAAAAAATTATATAAAAATGTTCCCTTCTGGGACTCATTTCAATGATTTGTTATTAGCATTAATATTACTTACACGCAATTTAAAAGAAATCTTATTATGAGTACCTTGACCGTTCCTCTCCATTCTAATGCATCCCACTGAATAACCTAGTAAGTGATTTCACTACCTCTTACCAGACCTACCATGATGGCCTCCAAACTCATTGCCCTGTGTCCTGGCTGTCACATCCTTTCCAGGCACCTTTTTCATGTGGTTACCAATAAAAATCAGCAGTAAAACACAGCATGATCCAGACTCCAATCTGCATAAATGTTTAATTCCCCACGGCCTTTTTCTTACAATGTCCCTAAAACCCCAGTTGATATGACTGACTCCCTGACCTCTTATATTCTCAGGTGTTTCCATAACCTTGTCACTGTTACCTCCTGTTCCAGGTTTGCCCACCCTACAGGAAGTCTTCCCGGGTTCCAGCTCTTTTTTTTTTTTTTGAGTTGAAGTCTCACTCGGTTGCCCAGACTGGAGTGCAGTGGCTACTTCCGGCCACCGCAGCCAGGACCTGCTGGGCTACGGCGATCCTTCCACCTCAGCCTTCCAAGTAGCCAGAATTACAGGCATACACTACCATGCCCAGCTGGCTATTTTATTTATTGTAGAGATGAGGTCTCACTGCTCAGGTGGGTCTCGAGCCCACAGGCTCAGGCAATCCACTCACCTCAGCCTCCCAAAGGCATGGGATTACAGGCTGAGCCACTGAGCTTGGCTATGGTTCCAGCTCTTATCCACCATCATTTTATCTTGTGAACTCCCCTATGGCATTGCCTTTCTCTGGAGACCACTCTTTCAGCTTCATGTGGATGAGATGTTTACTTGTATTATTGCCTCTGCTAGACCTTGGACTTCATGAGGGTAGTCATCTTCATATACCCTCAGGCATGAACCCAATGTCCTTCTACCTGGTTACTTGGTAAATGCTTATTGAGGGAATGTGTGTGTGTGTGTGTGTGTTTAGGGCAAGTGAACAATGTTTGGGAAAATTTTTTTGTAAATGTATTTTAGGGAATAGCAACTCTAAGGTATTCCCTCCAAATTTGGGGTCCTGCACCATTCACATGAGAATTTTTGGGTTGCTAAATAAACACATAGATTCTCTACCCTGGCCAAGACCTATCAATGCAAAGTTCCTGGATCTGAGATACGAGGTTCTACATTTAGAACTCACTCTCCAGGTGATTCTATGTACACTGGTATCTAAAAACCACTGCCCTTAGAACTGGGATATTTTACATCAAGCCTGGTCTGAGGTTTTTACACAAGCCCCAGTGTCATGAAGAGACCAAGAGAGCATCTGTGTCCTCAAGGGGCTAGGGTATACCTCATCTGGGACTCTTTTTTTTTTTTTTTTTACCTGACTCAAGCAGTAGGTTTAGGTGGCTAGCTTCTGTGCTTCCTCTGCTAACACTCTATGGAACATTTCTGGGAGTCAGCATGGCAGGGTAGCCAAGAGTATAGTCTCAGAATTTGGAAAAATATTAAAAGAAATGATTGAACTAGGGATGATTATGAGGTCTTGTACATATAAAATTGTATGATCTTCTCTAAGTCTCCATTAAAAAGCTGACAAAAGCAAACACATACCTAAGAAAAGTATTGTGAACTTTAAATGTTAGAAAGCCCTGTTCAAATTTCACCTAGGTTTCTTACTAATTCTGTGACCTCAAGCAAAATAGTTAACTTCTTTGGGACTTCTGGATCTGTGAAAATGGGAAAATAACAGTTTTTCTTTCATAGGGTAATTGTGGGAATCCAATGAGATCACATCTCACAAGTGCTCTGTTGAGGGCCTGGGCAAAATAAGAACACATTAAAATGTTCCCTGGAATCATGATCAGTGTCATTAGTATTCAAATCATGCCCCCAGTTTTTGTGTGTGATTAGAATTCTCTTACTCATTTATGTGCCCAGGCTCAGAGTCCAGGACTCAGATGGACCAGGCTATGCTCAATTCATGTTCTGTTGAACGAAAGGCAGACTGACAGCAGTGTAGTCAGGAGACAGATCTGGGCAGACTCCTTCAGCAGCCAAGTGTGACTAACCTGAGGAAAGGGACCCCTCTGCAGCATCTGGCCAAGCTCAGCTCACTGCTGAGGGGTCATTCCCTCCCACATCTTCCTGCATGGATGACGGAGCCCTTGACTGACCTGCCTATCCTAACACTTGATCCTACTTGGAGACTTGAAGAAGGAAGAGTCCCAGAGTCTGCATCATACAAGAGACCCCGGCAAGGCCCCTGCTTGTGGTGACAAAGAAAAACCTTCTTTAACACAAGCTTAGTGTTGATAGATGTGTTTCCATATGAATTCCTGAATTGTTTTTTCTAGGTCTGAGAAGAATGTTGCTGGTAATTTGATGGGTATTGCATTAAATCTGTATATTGCCTTAGGTAGGATAGACATCTTCACAATGTTGATTCTTCCAATCCATGAGCATGGGATATTTTTCCATTTGTTTGTGTCATCTTTGATTTCTTTGAGCAGTGTTTTATAGTTTTCATTGTAAAGGTCTTTTATGTTTCTGGTTAGGAAGATGCCAAGGTGTTTTTTTGTGTGACTATTGTGAATGGAATTGTGGTTTTTATTTGGGTTTCTATTTGTTTATTATTGGTGTAAAGAAATGTGATTGTCTTTTGCACATTTATTTTATACCCTGAGACTTTGGCAAAGTCCTTTATCAGTACATGGAGCTTTTTGATAGATTCCCTTGCTTTTTCAAGGTACACAATCATGTCATCTGCAAAGAGAGATAACTTGACTTCCTCTTTTCCTATTTGGATACCCCTGATTGCCTTCTTTTCTCTGATTGTTCTAGCCAGGACTTCCAATACTATATTGAATCAGAGGGGTGAGAGTGGGCAGCCTTATCTTGCTCCAGTTTTCAGGAAATGGTTCCAATTTTTGTCCATTTAGGAGTATGCTGTCTGTGGGTTTCTCGTAAGTGACTTTTACTATTCTGAGGTATGTCGTGTATGCCTAGATGTTTGAGTTTTTAGCAAGAAGGGGTGCTGGATTTTTCAAAAGTTTTTTCTGCATCTAATGAGATAATCATGTGGTTTTTGTTTTGACATCTGTTGATGTATTTAATTACATTTATGGTTTTATGAGTGTTGAACCAGCCTTGTGTCCCAGGGATGAAGCCTACTTGGTCAAGATGGATGATTTTTGAGATGTGTTGTTGAATCCGGTTTGCTAGGATCTTGTTGAGAATTTTAGCCTCTATGTTCATCAAAGATATTGGCCTGTAGTTCTCTTTCTTTGTTGGGTCTTTACCTGGCTTGATATGAATGTGATGTTAGCTTCATAAAATGATTTGGGGAGAATTCAATCTTTCTCAATTGCCTGGAATACTTTCAGTAGAATTGGTATCAGCTCCTCTTTAAACGTCTTGTAGAATTCTACTGTAAAGTCATCTGGTCCGGGGCTTTCATTTTTAGGTAGTTTGGTTATTACATAGTTAATTTCCTTAATTGTTATGGGTCTATTTAGGGTCTCAAATTCTTGTTTCAACCTAGGCAGGTTGTGTGATGTCAGAAAGTCCTCTATTTCCATAAGGTTTTCAAGTTTGTTTCCATACAAGTGTACATAATAGTCTATAATGATCTTTTGTATTTCTTCAGGGTCAGATGTGACTTCATCGTTTGTGTTTCTGACTGTGTTTATTTGGACTTTTTCTCTATTTTTCTTGGTCAGTCTAGCTAGGGGACCATGAATCTTGTTTATCCTTCAAAAACCAGGTTTTTGTTTCTTTGATTTTTTGTATTTTCTTTTTGTCTTCTATGTCATGGATTTGGACTTTTATTTTGGTGATCTGGATTCTTCTGCTGAAGTTAGGGTTTTGGTGGTCTTGATTTTCCATCTTCCTTATGGGACTTGTTAGCCTGTTAATTTGTGATCCTTCCATTTTCCACATGTGCATCTGTAGATATATTAATTCCCCTCTTATTACAGATTTCATGGCATCCCAGAGATTTTGGTAGATGTTTCTTCATATTCATTTCTTTCCAGGTATTTTTAATCTCTGTTTTTATTTCAGCATTGACCCAGGAGTTGTTTGGCATCATGTTATTTAGTGTCCATTTCTTTGTGGGTTTAGGGAAACCTTGTTGGTGTTGTTATTTATTTTGATTTCACTGTGGTCCAAGAAGGTGCATAGCAAAATTTTGATTTTTTAAAATTTGCTTATGCTTGATTTATGGCCAAGTATGTGGTTGATCTTAGAGTAAGTTCTCTATGGTGATGAGTAGAATGTATATTATGTGGTCGTTGGATAGAGTGTTCTTTAGGTATCAATTAAGTCCATTTGGTCACAAGTCACATTGAGGTTCTGGATTCGTTACTGATTTTTTGTCCTGATGATCTGTCTATGGTTGTGAGTGGGGTATTGCAGTCCCCAGCTATGATATTGTTAGAGTAAATATCTTTTTTGAGTTTATGTAGAAGCTGCTTTATGAAAGTTGATGCTCCTATGTTGGGTGCATATATGTTTAAGATGGATATTTCTTGTTAATGTATTGAACCTTTTATCACTGTGGCCTTCTGTATCTTTTTTAATTTGGTAGCTTAAAGGGTATTCTGTCTGATATTAAGATTGTGATGCCTCCTTTCTTTTGTATTCTGTTTGCCTAAAAATTTGTTTCTTATTCTCTTACTTTGCATCTCTGAGTGTCCTTTCTAGTGAGTTGAGTCTCTTGAATGCAATAATTTGTG
>NW_006962992.1:0-721 GCF_000164805.1 Carlito syrichta
AATTTCAGCTGAGGTGACATTTAAGCTCATAGACAGTACCGTGGAATTAACCAGGAGGAGAAATTAAGCAAATTTCAGTCACAGGAAACAATTGCTGCAAATGTAAGGGAACCTGAGAACGTGGCTGTCCTGGGCATGGTCCTTGTCATGGGAGAGATCACTTGGATATAGAATAAGGAGTGGCAGAGAGCTGGGTGTGGCTCCATTGCGATCCTTGAGCAGAGGGTTGAAGTGTGGACATAATTCTACAGGCGTTAGAAAGTTCTATGATCAGAGAATGACTTAGAAATATTGCACTGTGAGTGGCATGGAGGATGGGGGGGTTAAACTTGTAGCTGAGGACTAGGTAAGAAGGTATTGAAATAATCCAGGCAAGATGCAATGAGGGTCTGAGCCAAGTCACTGTATCAAGGCTGGAGAAGTGGTAGGGACAGGTTTTCACAGTAATTTTCTTCACACACTAACCTATATCTGTCTTCTTCCAAATGAATAAAGTGGGATGTCTTTCACATTTATGCTGTCGAGGTCACTGCTGCCTAGCACATGGAAATACCTGGAAATAATTTATTTTTAACTTACTTAGGCACAGAGATGGACAAATATGTAGAAAAACAGAACCTGGCACATTTTTCGTCATCTAGCAAAATGACTCTGTATTATTCATAGTGGGAACCAGTTCATAACTTTTGGCTGCATTTCTCTTTTCCCATTAAAATTTTGG
>NW_006962993.1:0-864 GCF_000164805.1 Carlito syrichta
CGGCAGGCCTTGGTGGGAGGATTGTCTCAGGCCCAGAGTTAAAAACCAGGCAGGAAGAACAGAGTGTTTACCAAATTGAAAGCCTGTGACCACAGCAGTTTGGGAGGCTGAGGATGAGAGCAAGGCCTGAGTTGGGAGGTGTGAGTGCAGCCAGGGCTACTTAGTGTGGAAACAAAAGAGAGGAAAATAAAGAAAGAAAAAGGAAGAAAGTAAAGAGGAAATGCATTTTCCTGAAAACTTTCTTCTTAGAGCTTCCCCTTCAGCCCCCCGTATGTTAGGGTCCCCAAAGATTGACACGTTTCTGCCCCAACCTCCCCAATGACTGCCCCTGCTTTGGTGCAGGATTTCCTGAGGATCTCTGGCTGGGTTCCTGCCAGCTCTCCTCTCGGAGGTGAGAAAAGTGCCCCAGGAAGCCCATCCCTCCGACTTGGCAACAAGGACCTTCAGTCAAAAAAGACCAGGGACATAAACCTCACCCAGGGACATAAACCTCACCCAGGGACATTTCTTCCTCCCCAGTTCCATTTTTTCCGGCTTTCAAGCCCTTCACCTTTTGAAAACACCAAGTACAGTTGAGATTCTGTATGATTCTGATGATTTTGGAGACAGGGTCTGGCTCTGTGGCCCAGGCTGCGTCCTGGGGACATGACCATTGTTCACCAACAGCCTCAAAGTCGTGGGCTCTGGTGATCCTTCCACCTCAGCCTCTGGAGTGGCCAGGATGAGGTGCACCACAACCCTAGACCCCTGTTTGGATGGCTACTGAGACGGGGTCTCCTGTGTGGTATGTACTGGCCTTGGGCTCCTGGGCACCAGCCATCCTCCTCAATCAACATACGAGAGTGCTGGGATTCCAGGCTTGGG
>NW_006962994.1:0-764 GCF_000164805.1 Carlito syrichta
GTGACAGTATTTCATTTTCTGATTTAAAAGATTTTTAAAAATAAAATGAACTGCAGATATAATTTATCTTAAAGTGTTCCTTGCTTAAAAAGTTTATTCATCTTGACATTATTTTTATATATTAATTAAGTTCCCAAATTAGATTTATATTTGGTATTGTCACTATTGAACTACTAGAAAAATTGAAGATACTACTTATTAAAAATTGCACATTGTGTAATATAATTAGTGGAAGATTTGCCTGTTGAAGCCACTTTATTAGGTAAGTATTTGGATTACAATGGGATTGGCTATAAAATGGCTTCATACCTAGAAAATACATTACAAAGATCAAAACTTGTCACATCCCATTACCTTTTTCTTCTTCTCCACCCCTTCCACTAATTATTTTGTAATTTACATTAAAGTATAAATAGTTAATAAAGTTTACTATGTTGCTTTCTTTCAAAGGCACTCGCATTTTAGTAGGGGACTAAAATATCTCCTAAATCGAGTTATATATACAAAGAATTACCAGTATTTTTGGTCACAAATGCAAATGACCACAACCCCACTGGAGGCTCACTCAGAGGTCTGCCTCGTGTGAGCCCAAGTATCTGTAATTCTAACAAATACCCTGGTCATTCTTGGGAGTTGGCAAATCTGTAAAACACTGGTTTGAGCCAAAGGATGCAAGTTGTTAATTGATTTCAGCCACTTTGCGGTATGAATAAAGGGAGACGTTTTAGGGACTGGAGGAGAAATAATTGCCCCTAAGTTATTTA
>NW_006962995.1:0-767 GCF_000164805.1 Carlito syrichta
CTGCGGTGGCCATGAGCAGCTACTGCACTCCAGACTAGGCAACACAATGAGACTACAATTCAAAAAAAAACGAATTCGCATGAAACTATAAGCAATCAAGTATAGCCAAAAGAATCTCATCAAAAGAAACAAAGCAGGAGCTATCACTGTTCCAGGCTTCAAACTTTACTATATATTTACAGTAGTCAACACAGCCTGGTATTGGTACAAGAATAGGTCCATAGGCCTATGGATCAGGACAGAGAATGAAATCCTCAAATTCTCAAACAACACATCTTGTAAAAAAATTCCAAGATCCACTGGGTAATGGAAAATATTTTCAGTAAATGGTGGTGGGAAAAGGCTGAACACTTGAACAAGGGTGAAACAGGACTCCTAACTGTCACTATACACATTAACTCTAAATGGATCAAAGACCTAAACGTTAATCACCACATTATGATAATCTTGGAAAGCACAGGAGACAGCATTATTGAAACTGGAACCGGAAACGAATTCCTATTCTGAACCCTAAATACCCATGCCGTAAATTGTTAGTTAGAAAAATGTGATCTTATCAGATTAATATACTTCTGCAATGCAAAAGGAAACATCAGAAGAGCAGAGATACAGCCAACAGAATGGGAAAAAGGATTCTCCAAGTATATATCTATAAAACAAGCATAACATCTAGAATCTACAAGAAACACAAACACTCAGAAAAATCAGAGAAACATTCCCTTTGAAAGTGTGTATAATACGTGATTGAGCACTTTTCATAAGAAGGG
>NW_006962996.1:0-685 GCF_000164805.1 Carlito syrichta
CCAGCCCAACCCTCTGACTTGGCACCGAGGACCTTCCACCAAGAAAGGCAGTTGCCCTGTGAACACAACATGCCCAGATGAGAATCTGTGTACATTTCTGATGTTTTCAGAGACAGGGTCTGGCTTTGTGTCCCAGGCTGGGTCCCAAGGACACAAACGTCGTTCACCGCCTACCTCAAAATCGCAGGCTCTGATGGTCCTCCCTCCCCAGTCTCTGGAGTGGCCAGGACAATGGACACCTCAACCCCAGACCCCTTGTTTGGGTGGATATGGAGACGAGGTCTCCCTGCCTGGCCCGGGCTGGCCTTGGGCTCATGGGCTCAAGCCATTCTCCCACCTTGACCTCTCAGAGTGCTGGGATTCAAGACACTGGTCACTGGGCCAGGTTCGTTTTTGTTGAAGGACCAAGTCCTGGCTTCGGAGCTCAGATTTATCATCCCAGCACTTTGAGACCAAGGCCAGAGACTGGCCTGAGCTGGCAGGCAGAGACCCACCTGGGCACTTCAGCAAGACCCCATCTTTACCCTCCATCCCAAATGAGCCAGGCGTGGTGGCACATGCTTGTCATTACAGTTCCTGCGAAGGCTGGGTAAAGGCATGCCAGAGCCCAGCGGGCCGAGGCTGCGATGTCAAGAGTGAGCCTCTACTCTCCAGCCTGGGCTACAGAGTAAGACTCTGACTCAAA
>NW_006962997.1:0-699 GCF_000164805.1 Carlito syrichta
ATTCTTGTTAATCCCGTAGCAAAACACCTTGAGAATTTTTCGGATTGGGGACTAGTGTATCACAGATTCCTTATTCTTCCATAGCGAGGGGCAGTGTAATATCCTGTATTTGAGGACTCCCTTTCCCAAGAACCCTGTTTGGAAACCCTGATTCTTGTTTAGCCCTTAGCAAGATGTCATGTTATATTGTGATGGAGGAAAAGTGTAAAACAGGTATTTCTCCTTAACAAGAGATCATGAAGATTCTGTATATGAGGTATACTATTACCTATGGTGCAGTTTCCAAACCTGATTCTGGTTTATCACACAGCAGATGGCCTGTTGATTTTTAGGACTGTGGACTGCTATAACCCCGATTCTTTACTTTCTTGACAAGAGGCAGTGTATTTTCATGTATAAAAGGACTCTCATTGCATAGATCCTGTTTCGAAACTCTGATTGTTTTTTGCCCTTCCAAGATGCGCTATAGATTTTTGGGATTGAGGATTCGTGTTAACCAGATTCCTTATTCTTTCTTCGCGAAAGGTTATGTAGTTCCCTATATATAAGGACTGCAGTTCCTCAGATTCATGCTTAAAACACCCTGATTCGTGTTTAGCACATAGCAAGACTACCTGAAGCTCTTTTTTGGGATTGAGAACACGAGTAACGCAGATTCCATATTCTTACTTAGCAATAGGCAGTGAAGTTTCCTGTATG
>NW_006962998.1:0-3484 GCF_000164805.1 Carlito syrichta
TGGCGACATAGAAGCCAAGATTGCTGATTAACTTTATCAAGAGACCTTGTAGATTAAGGCGATTGAGAACTCCAAGAACCAGATTCCCTTTCTGCTCTCAGCAAGATGCCTTGATTTTCCCTCTCCATGTGGATTCCAAAACTCTGTATACAAAAATGCAGATGCCCAGATGTTTCCTAGGGACGTGGAATCCATGATTCCTGGTTACATTTTAATAATTCGTACTAAATATTTGGCAACTGCAAAACCCTCGGCCACTCTCCAAATAAAAGTACAATTGGAAATTTAAGTATTACCAAGTTCATCTTAAGACCAGAATTGCATCCAAATATGGCAAGAAGATACTTTGGTCCCGGGAATCTGGCCTTAGTTTTCCGGAGGAACCTAAGGGACATGTACTACCCGATACACGTTTACAACTCTCAAGAGGACCAGAATGTTCCTGGAGTCCTGAAAAGACTGATTCATAATATCCACAAGCCAAATATCTTCGAAACATGAGATGAGCTCGAAGCCCTGATTCTTGTTTATCCCGTAGCAAGACACAATGAGAATTTTTCGGATTGGGGACAAGTGTATCACAGATTCCTTATTCTTCCTTTGTGAGGGGCCGAGTAATTTCCTGTACATGAGCAATCCCTTTCCCCAAAACCCTGTTTGGAAACGCTGATTCTTGTTTAGCACTTAGCACGGTTTCATGTAGATATTTTGACGGAGGAACCGTGTAAAACAAGTTTCCTATTTCTCGTTAGCAAGAGATCATATAAATTTTGTGTTTGAGGACTGTTATTACCTATGTTGCAACTTCTAAACCCTGATACTTACTTAGCCCACAGCAAATGGCCTGTTGATTTTTAGGCCTGAGGACTGCTATTACCCCGATGCTTTTTCTTCCTTGGCAAGGGGCTGTGTGTTTTCCTGTACATTAGGATTCTTATTACATAGATTCTGCTTGGAAACTCTGATTCTTTTTTCGCCCTTTCCAAGACACCCTGTAGATTTTTGGGATTGAGGACTCGTGTAACTCAGATTCCTTATTCTTTCTTAGCAAAAGGTCATGTCATTGCTTGTATGTAAGGACTCCATTTACCCAGTTCATGATTAAAACACACTGATTCGTGTTTTGCCCATAGAAAGACCACCTGAAGCTCTTTTGGGATTGAGGACATGAGTAACACAGATTCCTTATCCTTACTTAGAAATAGGCAGTGTAGTTTCCTGTATTTGAGGACTCCCATTACCCAGATATCGAATTCAAAAACCAGATACGTGGTTATCTCTGAGAAAGACGGCTTGTAGTTTTTGGGATTGAGGACTCATGTAAGCAAGACTCCTTATACTTCCTTGGCAATATGACGTGTAGTTTTCTGTATATGACGACTTTCATTACCAGCATCCCACTTCACTCTGTAGATGCCGAGAGAGTTCCTGGTGACCTAGAATTCCAGTTGTTTGCATATCAAGAGAAAGACTCCCATAATGTTCTTTGGGAACTGTAATCCAAGATTCCTGGTTCCCCTTCACAAGACCTCCCCAAAATGTGGAATCTTCAAAACCCAACCTCCCAATTCCGACCTGCCTGACCACAAGAATTTTCTGTAGTTTGAGGTCACCTGAATCGAGGGATTTTTTACCCATATGCCTTTTGATCCTTGGTAACATGATTTTGGTCGATTTTCCTAGGACGCAAAAGGGTATCTAGGGCCAGATCCTTGATTACAACTAACAAGAGGACCAGAAAGATCCTGTGGATCTGTACTGACAGATTTAGCGTATCCACGGAGCAAGTATTTCTAACATATGTAAGGAACCAGAAGCCCAGATTGCTGATTAAACCTTATTAAGAGGCCATGGAGATTCCAGATAATGAGTACTCCTAGAACCGGATATTCTTTCAGTTCTCAGCAAGATGCCCTGATTTTCCCTGTTGATGTGGATTCCAAACTCAGTATACAAAAAGACAGATGCCCAGAAGTTTCCTAGGGATGTGGAATCAATGTTTCCACGTTAACTTTAAAAATACATACCAAATATTTGGCAATGCAAAACCCTTGTCCCCTCTCAAAATAAAAAGAGACACGGAAGGGGAAGGATTAAGGGTTCTCCTAAAGGCCAGAGTTACATCCGAATATGGCAAGAATATTCCTTTTGTCCTGGAATATGGTCTTTGTTGTTCTGAGGAACCTAACGGACATTTAGTGCCCAATACCCGTTTACTACTTTCAAAAGGACCAGAATGTTGCTGGAGTCCTGAAATGACGGATTCGTAATATCCGCATGCTAAATTGCTCCAAAACATTTGGGGAGCTCAAAGCCCTGTTTCTTCTTTGTACCAAAGCAAACACACTGGGAATTTTTTGGATTGAGGACTCGTACAACAAAGATTCTTTATTCTTATTTAGTTAGAGGCCATGTAGCGTCCTGTATGTGAGGACTCTCTTTCCCTAGATACCTGTTTTGAAACCCTGATTCTTGTTTAGCCCTTAGTAAGACGCCAAGTAGATTTTTTGACAGAGCAACCGTGTAAAACAAATTTCTTCTTTTTTCTTAGCAAGAGGCCATGTAGTTTGCTGTATATGAGGACTGCTATTACCCACATTCATGCCTCGAATCCCTGATTCTTCTTTACCCCTCAAGAAGATGCCCTGTAGATTTTCAGGACTGAGGACTCATATATCACAGAAACCTTATTTTTAGCAACAGCCGTGCAGTAGCCTGTACATGAGTACTCCCTTTCCCACATACATGTTTTGAAACCCTGATCTTGTTTAGACCTTAGGCAGAACACTTGTCCCCCAGATACCTCATTCTTTCTTAGGAAAAGTCCGTGCAGTTGCCTGTATATGAGAATTTCATTTACCTAGATTATACTTCATAAAACCAAATTCGGGTTTAGCCCTTAGCAAGACACCATGAAGTTTCTTGGGGGATTGAGGACACTTATAAACCAGATTTCTTATTCTTCCTTAACAATAGACAGTGCAGTTTCCTGGATAGGAGGATTCCCTTTTCCCTGACTCCTACTCCCAAACCTGCTTGGTGGTTATTTCTTAACAAGACGCTATGTAGGTTTTTGGGATGGAGAAGTCATGTAACCAAGATTCCGTATTCATCCATAGCAATAGGTTGTGTAGTGTTCTGTATATGAGGACTCCGATTACTGAAATTCCTGCTTCATTCTCAGCAAGACTCCGAGATATTTCCTGATGAGCTAGAATTCCAGTTGATTGCATATCAAGAGAAAGACTCCCAAAAAGGTCTTGCGGAATTGGAACCCAAGATTCTTGGTTTCCTTTTAAAAAGACATTCTAAAAATGTGATGATATAGAAGCCCAGATTGCTGATTAAACCGTATCAAGAGACCTTGCAGATTAAAGCGATTGATAACTCCAAGAATCTGATTCCCTTTCGATTCTCAGCAAGATGTCCTTATTTTCCCTTCTGTGTGGATTGCAAAACTCCCTATACAAAAATGCAGATGCCC
>NW_006962998.1:4913-6021 GCF_000164805.1 Carlito syrichta
CTTAGCAGGACGCTCTCTAACTTGTCGGGATGGAGGACGCGTGTAACCAAGATTCCTTATTCTTCCATAGGTATAGGTCGTGTAGTGTTCTGTATATGAGGACTCCCATTACTGAAATTCCTGCTTCATTCTCAACAAGACGTCGAGACATTCCCTGGTGACCTAGAATTCCAGTTGCCTGCATATCAAGAGAAAGAATCCCATAAAGTTCTTGTGGAACTGGAACCTAAGATTCCTGGTTCCCTTTTCAAAGGACACCCTAGAAATGTGGCAACATAGATGCCCAGATTGCTGATTAAACCTTATCAAGAGACCTTGCAGAGTAAGGTGATTGAGAACTCCAGGAACCTGATTCCCTTTCCGTTCTCAGCATGATTCCCAGATTTTCCCTGTCTATGTGGATTCCAAAATTCTGTACAAAAATGCAGATGCCCAGATGTTTCCTAGAGACGTGGAATCAATGATTCCTGGTTTCATTTTAAAAATTCGTACTAAATATTTGGCAACGGCAAAACCCTCGGCCCCTCTCCAAATAAAAGTACAAACGGAAATGTAAGACTTGCCAAGTTCATCTTAAGACAAGAGTTACATCCAAATATGGCAAGAAAATACATTTGTTCCGGGAATTTGGCCTTAGTTGTCCCGAGGAACTGAAGGGACTTGTACTACCAGATACCCGGTTACAACTCTCTAGAGGAGCAGAATGTTGCTGGAGTCATAAAAAGACTGATTGATAATACTCACAAGACAAATATCTCCAAAACAAGAGACGAGCTCGAAGCCCTGAATCTAGTTTATCCCGTAGCAAGACACCCTGAGAATTTTTGGGATTGGAGACTAGAGTATCACAGATTCCTTATTCTTCCTTATCGAGGGGCCGTGTATTGTCCTGTATATGAGGACTCCCTTTCACGAGATACCAGTTTGGAATCCCTGATTCTTGTTTAGCCCTTACCAAGATGTCATGTAGATATTGTGATGGAGGAACCGTGTAATACAGGTTTCTTATTCCTCTTTAGCAAGAGACAGTGTAGATTCTGTACATGAGGACTGCTATTACCTATGTTGCAACTTCTAAACCCTGATTATGTTTAGCCCACAGCAGATG
>NW_006962999.1:0-642 GCF_000164805.1 Carlito syrichta
AACCGAGACCTAAAAACTCAAATTATGAGAATCTTACAAAATGCAGAAGGCATCATTATAGAGATTAGAATGGAAATCAATTCCTTATCAGAATCGTAAAGGACCATGTCATAAAAAATAAGACACACAAGTGGAACCTCATCAAACTAATGAGTTCTGCAAATCAAAAGAAACCACCAGGAGAGCAGGGAGGCAGCCCACAAAACAGAAAAAAAAGAAGATATTTGTCAACTGTATTCTGACAAAGACCAAATATTTACAAGGAACTCAAATATTCCAAAAGTAAAAAAGAAAACAAAACGAAACAAAACAGACACACACACACACACAAACACACACACACACACACACACACCAGCTCCATTACAAATTGGGCAAAATATGTGAATACACACGTCTAAAAAGAAGATATACAGGCATCCCACAGACTCATGAAGTAGTTCTCAGCCTCACTCAATAGAGAAATGCCAATCAAAACCACATTTAGATATCACCTAGCTCCAATGAAAATGGCCATCATTAATAAAACAAACAACACCAGATGCTGGTTAGATGTGGAGAAAATTTAACACTTCTGCACTGCTGGTGGGAATGCAAATTGGGCAAACTCTTTGTAAGACAGTGTGGAGATTTCCTGAAAGA
>NW_006963000.1:0-723 GCF_000164805.1 Carlito syrichta
CAGCTAACTAATCATCTAGCCACTCAACCAACTGATCAGATAACTAGTGGGCTCGCTCACTTTCCATCAGGTCAGCTAACTATTCAGCTCGCTCACCTGCCAACCGGTCAGCAAATTAGTCAGCTCACTCGCCTGCCAACAGGTCAATTACTTGTCTGCTCACTTCAGGCCAACACGTCAGCTAACTAATCGGCTTGCTCGCAAGCCAACTTAAGTCAGTTCACTGGTTGGCTAGCTTGCTGGCTGACTAGTTAAGGCAGCTCACCCATCAGCTTACTTGACTGCTGACTAGTTAAGTCGGCTCATCAGTCAGCTCAATCACTGGTTGACTAGTTAAGTCTTCTGACCAGTCAGCTCAACGCCAGCCTACTAAATTCAGCTGACCAGTCAGCTCACTCACCAGCCAAATGGTTGTCAGCTGACCTATCGGCTCACTCGCCAGTCGACTAGTTAAGTCTGCTGACCAGTCAGCCCACTCACCAGCCAACTAGTTAATTCAGCTGACCAGTCGACTAACACTTCTGCCGACTAGTTAAGTCAGCTAACCGGTCGGCCGACTAGCCAGTCAACTATTTATTTTGGCTAACTAAATGGCCGACTAGGCTGCCAACTTGTCAGCTGAGAATTTAGCTATACTAACTAGAAGGCCGACTAGTTAGACCACCCAACTAGTCAGCTCAAATAGCCCGCTGACTTGTTTAGGTCAGAAAACCAGCAAGCCTA
>NW_006963001.1:0-713 GCF_000164805.1 Carlito syrichta
GGGATCAAGCCACCAGCCTTCAGCCTGGGCAACTGAAAGAAAAAAAGAAAAAAGGAAAAAAATAACTTTCATTTGTGTATGGAGTTGGGATCATTGTGAACATACAGAGATCATTTGTGAAGGAAGACCCAGGCTTGGGCCTAGAGTTCCTGAAAGAGGGTGAATTGGCAGACAATCGGGCTGTGGCTCTGGGAGGCCAAGGCATGTGACTGCTGAGCACAGGATTTCAAAACCAGCCTCAGCCACATAGCGAGTCCTCATCGCTTTCCAGAACCCAAACAATGGAATCGCACATGGTGGCACCTACAGTCCTGGCTACAAGGGAACTGGTGGCCTCCATCTTGAGGCATTCCTTAACATTGTTCCCACTGACAGAACAGTCAAGTCCAGGCTGGGCACTGTTACTCACAACCATCAGCCCTGCACCCTGGGAGGCCGTGGTGGCAGGTTGCCTGAACCCAGGGGTTGGAGTCCAGCACGACCTCATTTCAGCAAGAGGTCCCCAAAATCGAGTCAGGCATGGTCATCCCTGGAGTCCTAGCTGCTCAGGGGCCAAGGTTGGAGTACCACCTGAACCCCTCAGGTGGTATCCCCAGGAGACACAATTGTTCTGCCACTCCCCAGCCTGGGTGACGGAGACTCTTAACAAAATAGATGCCTCCCACTTGCATCATGACCAGCTTCCGTGACTCCCCAGGATTGGTCTGCGTGGG
>NW_006963002.1:0-724 GCF_000164805.1 Carlito syrichta
CATTAGTGAGTCTCTGGACTACCAGTGTCTTGCCTCTTCTGTGATGTGTGCCCCAATGACTGATCATCTTCTGCAATTAGTTCCCAAGTGACTGAGCCTCTTCCATATTAGTGCCCAAGTAACTGGTGTGAACAACAAAATATTGATACATTTTCTTTTTTTATCAATATTTTTATTATGGTTTTGTGGGGTACAGTTAAGAGTTAGGTATACAAATACATTTCATTCAGGCACCCTGTTGATAAGTGGTGTTTCCCTGTCCCCAGACTACCGTTAATCACATCTCCCTCCTCGCCCCATAGTTTCCCACTACTGTCAGTCATTTTCTTATAGTATTACATTGGATGTTCAAAGTCCATTATATGAGTGAGAACATGTGATACTCGGATCTTTGTTTCTGTGAGAGGTCACTCAGTATTATAGACTCCAGTTCCATCCAGGTTGCTGCGAAATTCATGACTTTGTTCCTTTTTATGGTTGCGTAGTATTCCATTGTGTATATGTACCACATTTTTTTAATCCAGTCTTCTTAAGTTGGGCAGCATGGTTGCTTCCAGGTTCTTACTATTGAGAACAATGCTGTGATAAATTTACGTGTGCAGGTATGTTTTTTAGAGAGTGATTTGAGTTCTTCAGGATATATTCCCACTAGAGGGGATATTTAGGGCTTTTAGCAATCGCCACACTGCTTTCCACAGAGGTTGCACTAGTTTACACTCCCACC
>NW_006963002.1:2298-3025 GCF_000164805.1 Carlito syrichta
CCAATACTATGTTGAACAGGAGGGGTTATAGTGGGCATCCTTGTCTTGTTCCAGTTTTCAGGGGAAAAGGTTCCAATTTTTGTCCGTTTAGGAGTACGCTGGCTGTGGGTTTCTCGTAGATGGTTTTCACTATTTTGAGGTATGTTCCCTGTATGCCTAGATGTTCGAGGGCTTTTATCAAGAAGGGGTGCTGGATTTTATCAAAAGCTTTTTCTGCATCTAATGATATAATCATGTAGCTTTTGTTTTGGCATGCTGTTGATGTATTTAATTATATTTATGGTTTTAAGAATTTTGAACTAGCCTTGCATCCCAGGAATGAGGCCTACTTGGTCATGATGGATGACTTTTTGAGATGTATTGTTGAAACCGGTTTGCTAGGATCTTGTTGAGAATTTTAGCATCTATGTTCATCAAAGATAATGGCCTGTATTTTTCTTTCTTTGTTGGATCTTTACCTGGCTTGGGTATCAATGTGATGTTGGCTTTGTAAAATGATTTGGGGAGAGTTCCTTCGTTTTCAATTTCCTGGAATACCGTCAGTAGGATTGGCGTCAGCTCCTCCTTAAATGTCTTGTAGAATTCTGCTGGAAAGCCATCGGAACAAGGGCTTTTTTTTGTAAGTAGTTTTCTTATTACATAGTTGATTTCCTTGATTGTTATTGTTCTATTTAGGGTCTCAATTTCTTCTTGTTCCAACCTAGGTAGGTTATGTGATGTCAGAATG
>NW_006963003.1:0-582 GCF_000164805.1 Carlito syrichta
GGCAGGACCACAAAGTCTGGCTAATTATTTTATATTATTTTATTTCATTTTCATTTACTCTACTGTTTTTTTTTTTTACTTTGTAAAGACAGGGTTTTGCTATGAGGCCCAGGCTAGTCTCAAACTCCTAGCCTCAAGCGAGTCCCTTGCCTCAGCTTGCCAATGTGCTGAGAAGACAGCCAGAAACCACTATGTCTGGCTAGCTATTATATATATTTTTTAATTAATTTAATTTTATTTTACTTTACTATTTTTAAAAAATTTTCTAGAGACAGGGTTTTGCTATGTTTTCCTGGCTAGTCTCAAACTCTGGGCCTCAAGTGATCCTCCTACCTCAGCCTCCTAAAGTGCATGGATAGCAGGCAGGAACCAGATAGTCTGGCTTCTTATTTTATTTTAGTTTAGTTTTTTTTTATTTTTTAGAGACAGGATTTTGCTATGAGTCCCAGGCTGGGCTCCAACTCCTGGCCTCAAGCAATCCCCCTGCCTCAGCCTTTCAAAGTCCTGGGATAACAGGCAGGATCCACTAAGTTTGTCTAACTGGATTATTTTATTTTATTTTATTTTACTTTTTTATTTTTT
>NW_006963004.1:0-785 GCF_000164805.1 Carlito syrichta
CTGAGTGTTTGAGTTTCTTATACATCCTAGATGTTATACTTTTTCAGATATATTGTTGGAGAATCGTTTTTCCCATTCTGTTGGCTGTATCCCTGCTCTTCTGATGGTTTCTTTTGTTTTGCAGAAGTATATTAATTAGATGAGTTCCCACTAGTCTAACTTACTTCTTACGGCATGAGTATTTAGGGTTCCGAAGAGGAATTAGTTTCCAGTTCCAGTTTCCATAATGGTGTCTCCTGTGTTTTCTAAGATTATTATAATTTCATGTTTTACTTTAAGGTCTTTGATCCATTTAGAGTTAATATTATGTTGATATTTAGGGGTCCTGTTTAAACTACGTGCATGTTGTCAAACTTTTCACAGTACCATTTACTGAATATGTTTTCCATTACCAAGTGGATCTTGGAGGTTTTCTCAAAGATGAGTTGGTTGAGAATTTGAGGATTTCATTCTCTGTCCTGATACACTCGCCAATGGACCTATTCTTGTACCAATACAAGGCTTTTTTGATTATTGTAAACAAATAGGAAAGTTTGAAGTCTGGAACAGTGATAACTCCTGCTTTGTTTCTTTTGATAAGATTCTTTTGGCTATTCTTGATTTTTTATTTTTCATATGAATTCTTTTTTTTTGAGTTGGAGTCTCACTCTGTCTCCCAGACAGGAGTGCAGTGGCCGCTCCTGGTCACTGCAGACTTGACCTGCTGGGCTATGGTGATCCTTCAGCCTCAGCCTTCCAAGTAGCCTGATTTACAGGCATGCAATACCATGCCCAGCCAGTTTTTG
>NW_006963005.1:0-623 GCF_000164805.1 Carlito syrichta
CGTGTTCAAAGTTTTAGGAGGTATATTTTGGAGGGAACCAGGAATCTTAGAATCCACGTCCCCAGGTATATTCTTGTCATCTTTCTAGGGACTTACAAGTCAACAGGATGCATCTCGTCGTTTTCCTTAGAACGAAGTAGGAATCTGGGTCACTGTGTCCTTTGAAAGTTTCTACACGTTTTACAAAAAAGGAACCAGGAAACTCGGTTTCCATGTAACTTGCAAACATCTGGTCAATTGCTAACCTATCCCTGGCTTAAGACAGTGCTCATACTTATGAATCAATAGGGACTTTAGCTAAATGCTAATCTGGAATCTGGGAGTCCTGGTCCCCATATTATTCAGAACAACGTGCTGTATGCATACCACAAATTGGGCATTACCGATCCCCAGGAACGTGCTGTGCCTCTTGATAGTTGTAACTGAGAATCCGACCTACTGGTCCGTTTGTTTCAAAGGGTCCTGAAAGGCCAGATTCCACAATCAAAGGATCATCTTGCCATTTGTTAATGTGAGCACTGGCTTCATGTTTACCTCGTAGTCTAGAAAAATACTGTTGGACATTCGTTTTGATATTCAGAATATGGGATTAGGGTTTCCATATATTTAGGATGTATTCTTAA
>NW_006963006.1:0-805 GCF_000164805.1 Carlito syrichta
AACAAAATCATGGAACCGAATCATCAGCATATCTTTGGTAGACTGAATAAAGAACATGTGCGACAGGGCTCAGTGTGTCATCCTGTAATCCCAGCACTTTGGAAGGCCAAGGGAATTGGATTGCCTGTGCTTGCAGGTTTGAGATCAGCCCAGGCACGTGGTGAGAGCTCAACTCCAAAATAAATTAGAAATTAGCTGGGCATGGTAGCGCGTGTCTGTAGCACTGGCTACTTGGAAGGCTGAGGCAGAAGTGACACTGGAGGCCAGGCAGTTGATGCTGAGATTGCCCTGGGTGTGCCAGTGCACTCCTGCTTGAGGCCCGAATGGGACCACAACTCAATAAAAAAAAACAGTATATATTCTTGCTGGAATACTAGACCCTCAATGTAAAAGAAGATCAAAATTATGTCATTTTCAACAATATCTATGCAGCTGGAGACCTCATTTTAAATGAATTGTTACAGAAACAAAAAAAACAAAATACTGCATGTTCTCACTCACAAGTGTGTCGTAAACACTGGGCACAAGAATGGAGATAAAAGAGACTGAGAACTGATTTAAGCAGAGAGGCAGAAAGAGACATATGTACACAAAACTACCCACTGGATACCATGATCATTTATGTGATTGGTGGGCTGTTCAGAGAGAAAAATCTTGCCTTCCTACCAGAAAACTGTGTAAGTAGTCCTCACATGTACACCTTGATTCTAAAGTTATAACATACCCAGAAAAGAAAACTTAACATGGAGGATTCACAAAGACATCATATTCGAGACCTTAAAGCCCAGTCTCATTAACATTTAAA
>NW_006963007.1:0-1059 GCF_000164805.1 Carlito syrichta
CTAGCTTACCCACAAACACAAAGAGCACAAGAACAAAACGAAATGTCCTCAATGTGTTCAGAGAAAATAATAGCCAATCTGGAATACACAGCCAAAGTATCTTTCAGGAATGAGGATGAAATAAAGACAAATGAACAGGTTTTGAAAGAGTTTACTCCTAGATGACCCTCAATAAAACAACTTCTGAAGGATGGGCTTCCAAAAGAGAGAAAAAGAGTCCCACAAGGAAGGTCTGCAATGTATCAAGGAAAAAGAAGGACATCAGGAACATCTAAATGACTTCTGATTTTATAAATATTAAACAATGTCTAATTTGTGGGTTATAAAAGCAAGTTAGACTTTCTTAAAATATGGCAATTGAAAATGTGATTTAAAAGGGGTGATAAGAAATAAAGCCTTCCAAGGTCCTTGAATTTGAGGGGAAAGAATGTAAAATTTTAAGGGTAATTATTACAATAATGTAAGTAGAACATAGCTTCCAAACAGTAAAAGAGAAAAAATTTAAAAACTTTGATCACTCCTAAAGGAGCTTCAAGGGAGGGGACAGGGGATAAGAACTGCAGAGCACACCAAAAGCTCAATACTAGTAATCAAGATGCATATCATGTTCAATTTGCCAGAGATTGTTTGAAACATGTTTAAAAATATCGAATCCTTTCCGGAGACTTCTTCTTTTGCATTTAGGTGGCCACCATCTTGCTAGTTGCTTTCAGGATCTCTTCTTTGTGCATGTGGAATGTTGGAGGAGCAAGTGCCTTTGTGTCTCTTCTCACAAGCGCATTAATTCAATCATGAGATCTCTACCCTCATGGTCTCACCTACCCCTAATTACTTCCCAAAGGCCTCCTCTTCAGATACCATTGCACTGGGAACTAGGACTTCAGTGTATGTACACATTCTGGGGAGACCCAAACATTCAGTCCATAACAGAGGTTAAATGATCCGAAATAAGAGGCAGGCATCAAACCCAGACAGTCCGACATAGTGCTTCTAAACATTACTGTGGCAAGTAATTTGGAAATAAACATCAATATATCATATACTTAAATAAGTATACTG
>NW_006963008.1:0-435 GCF_000164805.1 Carlito syrichta
CAGGCTAGCTAGTTATTTCATCTATTTAAGTCAGCTGGCTAACTTGGAAGCTAGCTGAATAAGTCAGCTAGTTATGTCAGTTAGTTAAACCAGTTGGCTAGCTAGGTAGCTAGCTGATTAAGTCAGCTATTTAAGTCAGCTTGCTAGCTACTTAAATCTGTGTGCTAGGTCAGCTGGCTTGCCAGATCACTATCCAGCTGGTTAGGTGGGTAGCTAGGTAGTTAAATCACCTGTCATGCGAGCAGGCTATGTAGGTAGTTGGCTAGTTAACTCAGCTGTCTATACAGCTGGCTAGCTAGGTAGCTAGACAATGTGTTCAGCCTCCTATCCAGCTGGCTATCTCCTTAAGTCACTTAGTTAAGTCAGCTGTCTAGTCAGCTGGCTAGCTAGTTAAGCCACCTATTTAAGTCAGCTGGATATCCAGCTGGTTAGCTA
>NW_006963009.1:0-6080 GCF_000164805.1 Carlito syrichta
AACTAGCTAGACATCTGAATAGCCAGCTGATTTAACTAGCTAGCTACCCTGTTTTGCAGCTGGCTAGAGAGCTGACTTAACTAAATGATGTAACTCACTAGCTACCTAGCTAGCCAAATAATTTAACTAGCTGACTTAACTAGCGAACTACTTTGCTAGCCAGCTGGCTGGGCAGCTGATTTAACTACCCTATTTATCTTGCTAGCCAGCTGACTGGCCAACTGACTTAACTAGCTGACTTATGTAGCTAGAGTGCTGGCTGGCCAGTTGAATTAACTAGCTGACTTAACCAGCTAGCCAGCAGGCTAGCCAGCTGAGTTAACTAGCTAACTACCGAGCTTAACATGCTGACATCACTCGATAGCCAGGTAGCTATCTAGATGACTTAACTAGTTGGCAGACAGGTTACCTGACTTGACTAGTTGGCCAGAGTGTGAGCCAACAGGTGAGCTGACTTAACCAGTCGGTGGGGGAGAAAGCCGACTGGTCAGGTGACTTAAGTCGGCAAGAGAGTGAGCCGACTGGTAAGCTAACTTAAGTAGTCGGCCAGCGAGTGAGTCGACTGTTCAGCTGACTTAACTAATCTGCCGGTGAGTGAGCTGACTGGTCAGCTCACTTTAGTCATCTGGCGAGTGAGCCGACTGGTTAGAAGACTTAACTAGTCGGCCAGTGAGTGAGCAGAACGGTGAGCTGAATTAACTAGTTGGCGGTCAAGTGAGTCGATGGGTGAGATGCCTTAACTAGTTGGCCATCATGAGAGCCATTGGTGACCTGAGTTAACTAGACAGCTGGAGAGCAAGCCGACTAGTTAGCTGTCCTGTTGGCCTGCAAGCAAGCCAATGAGTTAGTTGAAATTTTGGCTGGCAAGTGAGCCGACTAGTTTGCTGATCGGTTGGCAGGTGAGCGAGCAGACTAGTTAGCTGACCTGATGGAAAGCGAGCGTGGCCACTAGTTAGCTGACCGGCTTGCTGAGTTGATAGCCCATTAGATAGCTAAGTAACTAGCTGATTTGCTAACTGATGTAACTAGATAGCTGACTAGCTAGCTGGCTATGTGGCTGACAAAACTAGCTAGCAAACAAGGTATCTAGCTATCTGTCTAGCTGACTTAACTAGCTGGTAACTGACTACTTAGCTGGCTAGCTGACTTAACTGTCTAGCTGATTAGTTAGTTGACTAGATAGCTGAATTAAATAGCTAGCTGACAAGCAACCTGACTACCTGGCTGATTTAACTAGCTGGCTGAATAGATAGCTGACTTGCTAGCTGACTTTACTAGCTAACCAGCAGGCTAGCCAGCTGACTTAATTAGCTAGCTACCTATCTAGCCAGGGGGCTTGCCAGTTGACTTAACTATATGACGTAACAAGCTAGACAGCTAGCTAGGCAGCTGACTTAACTAGCTGGCTACCTTGCTAGCCAGATGGCTAGCCACTTGAATTAACTAGCTGACTTAACCAGATAAGTAGCTGGTTAGCCAGCTGACTCAACTAGGTGGCTTAACTTGTTAGCGAGCTGGCTAGCCAGCTGACTTAACTAGCTGACATCACTAGATAAGCAGGTGGCTGGCCAGCTTACTTAACTAGCTAGCTACCTATGTATCACCCTGGTTTGCCAGCTGATTTGACTAGTTGATGTAAATAAGTAGCCAGCTGGCTAGCCAGCAGACTTATCTAGCTAGCTATCCTTTTAGGCACCTGGCTAGACAACTGACTTAACTGACTGACTTAACTAGCTAGACTATTGACTTAACTAGCTGAGTTAACTACGTAGCTATCTATCTAGCCAGCTGGCATAACTAGATGATTTAACTAGCTAGGTAACTAGCTAGCTATTATATGGCTAGTTGACTTAACTATGTGACTTAACTAGCTAGCTCACTGACATATCTAGCTGACTTAACTAGCAAGCTTCCTAGCTAGCCAGCTGTCTTAAGTAGCTGAAATACCTAGTGAGCCAGATGGTTGTTTATCTGACTTAACTAGCTTTTGAACTAGCTAGCCAGTTGGCTTGACAACTGACTTAACGTGCTGACTTAACTAGCTACGCAGCTGGTTAGCCAGCTGAGTAAACTAGCTGAATTAACTAGCTGTCCAGTTGGAGAGTCAGCTGACTTAATTGCCTAGCTACCTATCTAGCCAGCAGCGTAGCCAGCTAACTTAACTAGTTGGCATAATGAAGTAGTCAGCTGGCTAGCCATCAAACTTAACTAGCCATCTAACTAGCTAGACAACTGGATAGCCAGCTGACTTAACTAGTTGATATAACTAGATAGCCTAATGGCTAGACAACTGACTTAACTAGCTAACTACCTACATAGCCTGCTGGCTTGCCAGCTGACTTAAATACCTAACTACCTAGCTAATCAGCTCGCCAACGAGCTGAATTAATTAGGTGAATTAACTAGCTAGAAAGCTGGCTAGCCAGCTGACTTAACTAGATAGCTACCTGCATAGGCAGCTGGCTAGCCAGCTGATTTAACTAACTGATTTAACCAGAAAGCCTGCTGATTAACTACCTGACTTAACTAGCTAGCTACCTAGTTCTCCAACTGAGTTAACTGGCTGGTTTAACTAGCTAGCTACCTATCTAGCAAGGTGGCTGGTCAGCTGACTTAACTATCTGACTTAATTAGCTAGCCAGCTGGATGGCCAGCTGAATTAACCAGCTAGCAAGCTGGCACAAGTAGCTGACTAAACTAGTTAACCAGCTGGCTACCCAGCTGGCTATTTAAATCAGTTGGCTATTCAGGTGGTGAATCTGCTAGCTAGCTAGTTGGCTGCCTAGCCAGCTAGCCAGCCAGGTAGCTAGCTAGTTAAGACAGCTGGCTAGCCATCTAGCCAACCAGGTATTTATCTAGTAAAGTCAGCTGAATGGCCAGGTAGCCAGCCAACTATCTAGTCAGCTAGTTAAATCAACTAGCTAGCCTGCTAGCTAGTTAAGTCAGCTAGCAAGTCAGTAACTATTCAGCTAGCTAGTTAAGTCAGCTCTCCAGTGAGGTGGCTTATCAAATAGCTAGTTAAGTCAACTAGCTAGTCAGGTAACTAGTCAGCTAGATAATTAAGTCAGCTAACCAGTTACTAGCCAGTTAACTAGCTAGTTAATTCAGCTTGCTTGAGAGCTAGATTGCTTGTTTGCTCGCTAGCTATATTGGCTAGATAGCCAGCTGACTAGTCAGCTAGCTAGTTAAGTCAGTTAGCAAACCAGCTAGTCACTTGGCTAACTAGTCAGTAAGCAACAAGGCTAACTGGTCAGCTAACTAGTGGGATCACTCGCTTTCTATCAGGTCAGCTAAATATTTGGCTCACTAGCCTGCCAACCAGTCAGCAAAGTAGTCAGCTCGCTTGCCAGCCTACAGGTCAACTAACTTGTCGACTCGCTTGCAGGCCAACAGGTCAACAAACTAGTCAGCTTGCTGGCCAGCCAATTAGTTAAGTCAACTCACGGGTCAACTCACTCACTGGCCGAATAGTTAAGGCAGCTCACATGTTGGCTCACTCACCGACTGACTAGTTAAGTTGGCTCATTGGTTGGCTCACTCACCAGCCGACTACTTAAGTCTGGCCAATCGGCTCACTCGCCAGCCAACTAAATTCAGCTGACTTGTCATCTCTGACTCTGGCCAACTAGTTAAGTCAGCAGATCATTTGACTCGCTTACTGGCTGACTAGTTTAGTCAACTGACAATCGGCTCACTCATCAGTGAACTAGTTAATTCAGCTGACCAGTCGGCTCACTCACCGGTTGACTAGTTAAGTCAGCTAACTTGTCAGCTCACTTGCTGGTTGACTAGTTAAGTCAGCTAACCGGTGGGCCTACTAGCCATCCAACTAGTCATGTTAGTTAAGCTATTGGCCGATTGTTAGGCAAAATGTCAGTTGACAATTTAGGCCAGCTAACTAGTAGACCAACTAGTTAGGTCACCTAATTAGTCAGCCAACTAATCATTCAAATAGGCCAGCAAAATAGTCAGCCAACTAGTTAACCGAGCTAACTACTGGGCCAACCTATCAGTAAACTAGTTAATCCAGCTAAATAGTCGGGCCGACTATTCAGCCAACATTTTCTGCCAGCAAACAAGTCGGCCGAGTAGTCAACCAATGCACTAAATTAGCTAACTAGTCGGCTGACTCGTCAGCCAAAATTTGTCACCTAGCTAACTCGTTATCCAACTAGTTAATTTAGCTAGTTACCTCGTTTACCAACTAGTTAGAACAATTGGATAAATCGTTAACCAACTTGATAAGTCAGCTAGTTATCTCATTAGACAACTAGTTAAGTCAGTTAGCAAAGTCAGCTAGCTATCCAGCTAGCTAGCTAGTCAACAAGCAAAATCAGCTAGCTAACTATTTAACTCAGCTACTTAAGTCTGCATCCTGAATAGTTAGATAATTAAGTCAACTAGTTATACAGCTAGTTAAATAGTTAGCTATCTATTTAATTCACATAGTTAAGTTTGGTAGCTAACTAGTTAAGTCTGCCAGTTAAATCAGCTAGCTAAGTCAGTTTTCTAATTTTGTCAACTGGTTAAGTCAGCCAGCTCTCTAGTTAACTAAAGGGTTAAGTTAGCAGGTTGAGTCAGACAGTTAGCTAGTTAATTAACGTATTAAGTCAACTGGCTGAGTCAGCTAGCTAGCAAGTTAGAAAACGGGTTGAGTCAGCTGGTTGAGTAGACTAGCTAGCTTATTAGCTAATGACTTAAGTCAGCTGGATGCGTCAGCTAGCTACCTTGCTAGCTAACGATTTAAGTTAGCTTGTTTAGTCAGCTAGTTAGCTCATTAGCTAATGAGTTAAGTAAGATAATTAAGTCACCTATTTAGCACGTTAGATAATGAGTAAACTAACTAGTAAACTAGCTGGTTAAGTCAGCTAGCTAGCTAACTATTTAAGTCAGCTGGCTAGCTAGGTAGCTAGATAGTTAGCTAACTATTTAAGTCAGCTGGCTAGCTAGGTAGCTAGCTAGTTAAGACAGCTAGCTAAGTCAGCTGGCTAGCCAGCTGGTTAGCTAGGTAGAGAGCTAGTTAAGTCAGTTGGTTAACCAGCTGGCTAGCTGGTTAACTCAGCTAGTTAAGAGAGCTGGCAAGCCAACTGACAAGGTAGGTATCTAGCTAGTTAGTCAACTAGATAGCTTCCTGGCTAGCTAGTGATTTCAGTGAGTTAAGTCAGCTTGCTAACCAACTGGGTAGCTGGTTAAGTCAGCTAGTTTAGTCAGCTGTCTAGCCAGCTGGCTAGGTAGGGAGTTAACTAGATAAGTTAGCATGCTAGCCAGCTGACTAGCAGTTCAAGTCAGCTAGTTGTCAGCTGGTTAGCCTGTTGGCTAGGTAGGTAGCTAGCTAGTTAAATGAGCTGGCTACCCAGCTTGCTAGCTTAAGTCAGCTAGGTAAGTCAGCTGGCTACCAAGCTGGCTAGATAGAGAGCACAGCTAGTTAAGTCAGCTGGTTAGGCAGCTGACTAGCTGTTAAAGTCAGTAGTTAAGTCTGCTTGCCACCAGCTGGCTAGTGAGATAAGACAGATCATTTAGTCAGTTGGCTATCCAGCTGGTTAGCTAGTTAAAATGCTAGTCAAGTCAGATGGCTGTCCCTCTGGCTAGCTAGTTATTTCAGCTAGTTAAATCAGCTGACTAGCTAGGAAGCTAGCTATATAAGTCAACCAGTGATGTCAGCTAGCTAGCTAGATGTCAGCTAGTTAAGTCAGCTGGCTTGCTAGAAAGCTAGCTAGGGAGCTAATTAGTTGAGCAGGTAGTTAAGCCAGTTGACTAGCTAGGTTGCTAGCTGGTTAATTTGACTAGTTAAGTTAACTTGCTAGCTAGATACATCAGCGATTTAACTCAGCTGGCTAGCCAGCTGCCTAGCTATGTAGCTATATAATTAAGACAACTGGCTAACCAGTTAGCTAGCTAGATAAGTAACCTTGTTAAGCCAGCTCACTCATAAGCTGGATAGCTAGGTAGCTAGGTAGTTTAATCAGCTGGCAAGACAACAGTCTACGTAGGTAGCTGGCTAGTTAATTCAGCTGGTTATCCATCTGACTAGCTAGGTACCTAGGCAGTTAAGTCAACCTGCTAGACAGCTGGCTACCTGA
>NW_006963010.1:0-498 GCF_000164805.1 Carlito syrichta
CCTGGGAGGAGCATGTGATCCACCCTGGGGAACGAAGTGGGTGGAGGGGTGGGTGCCCTGGCAGAGACACACCCCTGCATCAGTCACTCCCCCCAGAGAGAACTTGGTGGATGACTCCGGCCACCCACTCCAGGGCCCCAGGTTGTCGTAAGGAATCGGGGTGTGAGGTGGGGCCCCAAGAGAGGTGTGGAGCTGGGCACAGGGGCTCACTTGTGTCATCCTCGCTCTCTGTGAGGCCTAGGTGAGCAATGGTCTGAGTCCCAGTGTTCGAGACCAGCTCAGGCACCTCAGCATGACCTAGTCTCTACAAGATGCCAAAAAAATGTGGGCCCCTGCACTCTGGCCTGGGCAACAGAGAGGGACTCCGACTTAGAATAATAATACCAACCACTACCACCACCACAAACACAGACTGAGCTCAAGGGCTCCTCCTGGCAACCTGGCCCTTGGGAGGCCGAGGCAAGAGGATAGCCTGAGCCCCTGGTTCGTCTCCTGCTC
>NW_006963011.1:0-386 GCF_000164805.1 Carlito syrichta
CCCCAGGGCCTCCCGGACCCCTGGGCTCAGAAGGGGCACAGCCATCTAACAGGGCCCCTCCAGTAGCCCCGGGAAGAGAGCTTCAGCCCTGATACCATGGGGCCCTCCTGGAACTTTGGGCACAGCTCTGGCCTTCTCACCAAGAGCCCTCCTTGAGCCCTGGGCTCAGTGCCCCAGCCCTCTCAGCCCAGGGCCCTTCTGGAGCCCTGGGTCCAGAAGGGTCTGGACCCTCTTGTCCTGGTGCCTCCTGAAGTCCCAGACCCAGCAGGGTACCAGCCATCTTGCCCCGGGGAGCTCTGGAGAGCACCAGCCCACTGACCCCAGGGACCACCTGGAGCCCCGTGGCTCCAAGAGGGCCCTGCCCTTTTGCCTCGGGGCCCTATCAC
>NW_006963012.1:0-361 GCF_000164805.1 Carlito syrichta
CTTGCTGAAGTGCCCAGGTGGGTCTCTGCCTGCCAGCTCAGGCCAGTCTCTGGCCTTGGTTCCAAAGTGCTGGGATGATAAATCTGAGCTCCGAAGCCAGGACTGACTTGGTCCTTCAACAAAAACGAACCAGAAAGCCTGGCCCATTGACCAGTGTCTTGAATCCCTGCACTCTGAGAGGTCAAGGTGGGAGGATGGCTTGAGCCCATGAGCCCAAGGCCAGCCCGAGCCAGGCAGGGAGACCTCGTCTCCACATCCACCCAAACAAGGGGTCTGGGGTTGAGGTGTCCATTGTCCTGGTCACTCCAGAGACTGGGGAGGGAGGACCATCAGAGCCTGCGATTTTGAGGTAGGCAGTGAA
>NW_006963013.1:0-356 GCF_000164805.1 Carlito syrichta
CAGTGAGTTAAGTGAGCTGGCTAGACGGATGGCTAGCTAGGTGGTTAGCTAGTTAAGACACCTTACTAGCTGGATGGCAATCTAGTTAACTCAGCTAGTAAAGTCAGCTAGTTAGCCGGCTGGCTAGCTAGGTGACTGGCAAGTTAAGTCAGCTGGTTAGCAGGCTTTTCAGGTAGGTGGCCAGCTGGTTATGCTGGCTGGCTAGCCGGCTGACAAGCAGGGTGGTAGGCTAGTTAAGCCGGCTGGCTATCCAAAAGTCCAGTCAGCAGGTTGCGTAATTAAGCTGACTGGCTAACCAGCTGACCATCCCACTACTTGGCTAGCTGGCTCCCTAGCCAGCTAGTCAGCCAGGTAGC
>NW_006963014.1:0-350 GCF_000164805.1 Carlito syrichta
AAGACAGGCACACACCACCATGACAGGCTCATTTGGGATGGAGGGTAGAGATGAGGTCTCACCGAGTTCCCAAGTCGGTATAAGTCTGTGGGCTCGGGCTGGTCATGAGCCTCCGCCTCCCAAAGTGCTTAGATGATGAGGCTGAGCACCTGAGGCCAGCCTCTATACTTCATCAAAAACAAACCAGAAGGCCTGACATGGCAGTTCACTCCTGGAATCCCAGCACTCTGGGAGTCTGAGGTGGGAAGATGACTGGAGCCCAGGAACCCAGGCAGGGAGAACCCATCTCCGGACCAATCCAAATAGGGTGTCTGGGGTCGAGGTGCCCATCTTCCTGGCCACTCAGAAGG
>NW_006963015.1:0-8395 GCF_000164805.1 Carlito syrichta
TTCATATCTCTGTCAAGATGTTCATTGGGACAGCAGTCATCCGCAGTCTTGACTGGGGTTGGAGGATCTGCTTCCAAGATGGTGCCCTCACATGGTTGTTAGTAAGAGGGCTCTGTTCCTTACCCTGTGTGCCTCTCTGTAGGACTGCAAGAGTAGCTACACAATATGTCACTGGCTTTCCCCTGAGTGAAATATTCCAGAGAAGGAAAAGCAATCTTGGATGGCATACAATATTACTTTTACTATACCTTATTTATTAGAAGTGAGTACTGAGTGCAACTCTACATTCATGGGTAAAGCAACTAAACTCTACCTCTTGAAAGGAGAAGTATCAAATGATCTTTGTATGTATCTTGAAACCACCACACTATGTCATCAAAGAAAGAACTGTGTATTCATGTTTTAGTTTTCAGGTGGTTTGAGTAAAGTTAACAGAACAATTTGTATATATTTCCAGGTTCTAGTGACTTTTATGCAGAGAAAATTATAAGACTTTGTCACTCTCACTCCAGAATGTGCTGCAACATCCTCTTATAACTCTTACAGAGGCCAGGGCATTTCTGGTGTGTGTGAGTTTAAAATTTTTCATGCATCCTATACATATTCAAATGGCTTTTAATATGTAGACTCTGTACTACTGAGAGAAGAATATAATAAAGTTGTGGAACTATACTGTCTGCTGGTGCCCCAGCATGGCAGTGTTGGAGTGGAAGAAATAGGACTGGAGGATGTAACCTACCCCATAGATGTGCTCCTATAGGACAGGACTTATCCCAATGTTCCAGAACAGTGCTTGGGCACATAGGTGCTGCAAAGAAGTATTTGTTGAATCAATGAATGGAGACTCATGGAGTTTGTCTTGGACCAGCAGGTTCTAGTTGTTGCTGTAGTAATGCTGTACTAATACCATGTCAAGAGTCTAGAAGATTGGAGCAATGGTAGGAATGACAGCTGTAATTTCAAGGCTGTGCCATCTCTACTCTGTTCAGTGTTTTCTGCCCAGTATGAAGAGTTCGTGGATCTCCAACATATGTTTGTATAGGGTCAGTCATCAGTGAGGTGGCTTTGCTGATCTTGGCTGAGCTGACTGACACATTGGAAAGTCAGCTGGTTATTGAATGATCTAGGCCAGCCTCAGCAGTGATGGCTGGGGGGGACTGGGCTTTGCTCCATGACTCTCTCATATTGTGGTAGGCTAACTCGGGCATATTCTCATGGTAATGAGAGGTACAAGAGAGACAAGACCAATCCTACAGGTGTATTTCAAGTCTGTTTGGCAAGCATTCCATTGGCCAAGCATCCCATGCCTGAGCTCAGTGTCAAAGAGGGAGGGCAGTGAACAGTTCTATGGCAACAAACAGGCATGAAAAATTGGGGCATTTTCTTAAAAGTCTATTATAGGAAGGCAAATAATAGCTAGATTTTCTCTCAAAGAAAGGGGCCCTAGCCGGGCTTGGTGGCTCAGCCTGTAATCCTGTGCCTTTGGGAGGTTGAGTGAGTGGATTGCCTGAGCCTGCGGGTTCGAGACCCGCCTGGGCAGCGAGACCTCATCTCTACAATAAATAAAAAAATCAGCCAGGCATGGTAGCGCATGCCTGTAATTCCAGCTACTGGAAAGGCTGAGGCGGAAGGATCGCCAGAGCCCAGCAAGTTGAGGCTGCAGTGGCCGGGAGCAGCCACTGCACTCCAGTCTGGGTGACAGAGTGAGACTCCAACTCAAAAAAAACAAACAAAAAAAACACCAGAAAGGGGCCCATGAACATTTGCCATCAAGAGACAAATAGTAAATATTTTAGGTTTTGCAGGGTACATACAAACCCTGTTTTATATTCATCTAATTCTTCTCTTTCTTCTTTTCCCCTCTCCTTTTCTCCTTTTTCCCCTCTATTCCTCCTTCTTCTTTTAATACTTGTTTGAAAATGAAAACAAGAAGTATTCTTAGCCTGCAAGCCAGATTTGACTGATAAGCCATAGTTTGTCAATCCCTGGTTTAAGAAAAAAAAAATCTTGATACTCAAAATCATATACAATATTCTGTTGACAAAGGACATCTTGACACCTGTCATTTAATTGATCTTCGTGACAGCCTGGTTGTTGAAGGTAGATATTACTAATATCTCCCCTTTTCATGTGGGGAGAGATAGAAACTTATTTCGTGGAACTGGGATCCAATCTGTGGTGGGGGCTTGGAGGGCCATTGGTGATTACTCAGGCATGTCCCGTGAGGACAGCTGCTCATCTTCAATGTGACTAAGGGGTAAGCTTTCAGGAGGACCACCAGAATGAGGAGAATGTTCTGTTCCACCCTCCTGAGAAAACACACTCCATAGGCAGAGAGAAGCTATTACATTATGTTAATTTCAACACAACCCATGTTGAGAGGAGGCTGATTTAAAGGACACTGAAGGTGAGGCATTGGATTCCTAGGTGCCCTCTCCCAATCTCTACTTCATTAACATGGCTATTTTTAATGTGTTTCATAACTCCACCATAACTCTGCCTTCCAGAGAGGCTTCTGCTCTACTAAGAAGCCTTTAGATATAGTGTTTAAGAGAATGTGTTTAATACACGTCTTCATAGTGATTATAACATTTTTTCTAAGCCAAAATATAATCAGTATACACATTTTGCTCCCCTGTACTTAATCCATAAACATAGCTTGTACTGTTTCTTTCTTCTCCAGCCCACAACCCAAGCAGTGTCATAGAACAAACATAGTAGCACAATAAGAAATACTCTTTTGTTTATCCCAAGTGTCACTTAGCTGTTTGGAGAGGAATCCGGTCTTGTTTTTATGAGCAGTAAAATATAGAGTTTGTATAGGTCCACATGGGTTACACTGATGCAATTTTTCAACAGTCCTCCAAAAAAGGGAACTAAAATGAGTCAATCGATTAGTTGACTGGACATTTGTTTGAAAGTTGCCAGAGAGCTTTGTTGATTTATCTCAACTTGGCTAAGATTGGCTTACTCTAGAAGTTGGCTTGTTTTAGAAGTTTGGCTTGTGATAGCCTTGTCTAGGGTTACCCAAATTATACTTTATAAATATTTATTTTTCAGGATGCTGAGAAGTGTTGTAGAATAAAGAAACATATCACTAAACTAATTGAGGGGCATCTAGGTTAAAGAAAATTTAATTAAATGAGTTTTACTCCAGGACTTCTCAGAGACTTTAATATGCAATTACGCATACTGAATTTCCAAGAAGGGGTTGCAGCTTCCAAATATACATGACCTGGGAACCTTGTTGTGTTCACAGAGCATTCTGTGAGATATTACTCCAAAACACAAGCTTTAAGAATCACTACCATGAGCAAAATGTCACCAACACCCTGTGTCAGAAGTGCATCCTGGAAGTACCCTCAGCAGTGAAGAGTTATGTGGACAGTAGCTTGATTTTCAGATAATAAAATCAAACCTTAGTGTTTTAAGGGAGTTATAAAATTATATATATATATATATATATATATCATGTATGTATATATATATAATGTATATATATATATAATCATACAATTATGGCATATATATATGCCATATATACATATATACATATATATTTTCCCTCCATCCCTGGAATTAAGAAGATGGAATAAACTTAATCATTTCTAAGGTTCTGCAACTTTAAATTGTGTCCTAGAATTTCAAAAGCAGCTACAAAAAGCAGCTGTCAGAACATCACAACTTCTTGTCCTGTTTTGAGTCTTACCTTCCTCTTTGCCTTCATGCAGGATTTCACTGATGGCATGATTGACAGGATACATTTTAATTGCTTTCTTGTATAAATTCACAATACATCAAGCTTTGCTTACTTTCACACATAGTCACTATCCAAAATGATTGCTATTCAGAAAGTTAATCTAATCTCTGAATCTATGAACAACAGACTGCGTATTTTCCTTCTCTTTACGGTGGTTGATCTTTTCTCTCTGAGCATTCTGCACACCATTGCTGCAATCCACTTACATTGAGCATCTCCAACTTGCTGTCCTGCAGGCAGCCTCAGCTCCATGTGGTCAAAAGCAAACTCGTTATCACTGCCATGAGTCAGTTCCTCTTCCTATTTTTTCTCCCGTTGCAGCTAATGCCATTACCATCCCCTCAGTTTCCAAAGTTAGAACGTTTTGAGTAATTCTTTATTTCTTCCTCTTCCTTGACCTCCATTAGCTGCTAAATTCTGTTGATGCTACCTCTGAAGTATTTCTCAAGTCCCCATCTTCTTTTCATTATCACGGGCATTGTCCTCATTCAAGGTTCCATTTTTCTTAGATGGATCATATGGTTCTTTTGGCATGATCTCTATCGCCATCCAGCTGATACTTTTTCTACAACTTTGATTTCCGATTTTATTACTAAGATTTTTAACATTTCTGAGAGCTTCTTCTTCCCTGAGTGTTTGACATACATTGCCATTCAGTCTTCTGATTGCAAGTGATAGAAACTTACTCCACAATAGCTTAATGGAAAAGAAAGGTGGTTAAGTAGGCTACATGACTGGACAACCTAGATTTGACGTAGCTTCCATACAGGCTGAATCTCGGATTTGTCATCCAAAAAATTCCATTTGCTTTCTCTCTCAGCAATCCATCTCTCTCTCTCTTTTTGTTGGTTCCCCACTGAAGTAGCATGTCTCATTTAGGTGGTGATATGGTTTCCAGCAGCCGTCCAAAACTTACTGTCCATCTGTTCACCAGCTCCAATGGAGAAAGGAGTTATCTCTTCTCAAACACATTCAATATAAATCTTAGAACTAAATGTCACTGGCTCTCATGAGGTCATGTGCCCATCCTTCAACCAAGCGCTGTGAACAAAGGGATGAGATACTCTGATTGACCAGGTCTTAGTCACCTGCCCTCTTCTAAAGTCAGACAAGCTGAGTCTTCAGCTTTACCCAGCCACAGGAACTTAGATTGCCGGGTGAGTATAATTTCCCTCTAAAAAGTGGAGGATTGCTGTCACAGGTGGGTAAATGAATAAGTAGTTGACAAAAGAGTAGATAATTCTCACTCATGGCACTCAGTATGTTCTGTCACCTCATTCTACCTACATTTCTCACCTGGTCTTCTGTTCCTGAATTCTGAGAACCAGATTCCCTGTGCTCCAAATGACTCATCTCCCCATGTGTGTGTGCCGCGAGTTCCCTCTGCCTGCCGAGAACTATGCTGTTCTCATGCCTAAAACACCCACTGAGCCATCACCAGCTTATTCCCTCTGTAAGTTCAGTTCAAATGCCTTCCACTTCAGAAGGACTCCTTAAACTTGCCCTTGTTCCCCAGCCTGAATTAGTCTCACAGCATGATATCTGTACTTCTATCATGGTTCTTGCCATGAAATGTCTAACCATAGAATTGGTTTCACATGTTCCCACCTCCTGTACTAGATACTAACAACATGACAGCAGGACCACTTCTTCCTTCATTCTCTCTCTTTCTCCCTTCCTATCTCTTTCACTCCTTCCTTCTCTCCTTTTCACTCTTCCCTCCCTCCTCCCTTTTCTTCCTCTCTCTGTCTATTCACAAATGTTTATTCAACTCCTGTTATATACCAGGCACTATATAAGGTGCTGGAGATACACTGAGGAACAAAGCAGATGTGGCTTTTGTTATCATGATGGGCAAGACTAGTGATAAGCAAATAAGTAGTTAACAAGGTAAGAGCAATTCCCAGTAAGTGTTCCGAAGAAATAGAGACAAGTGATAGGCAGTAACTTTGGGAGAATTGTGTGGGCCTAAGGATAATGGATAAGACAGACCCAGGTACTAGGGCAGAGCAGAGGACCATAGGACTTCCAGGTAGTTGGCTAGGAGAAGAGCTGAGGAGACGAAGAGGCAAGTGGGGCCAGATCATGCAAAGTGGTGGCAGAAGTTTATAATTCCCCATAACATTTGGAAGAACAGAAAATATTTTTAAATTTGAGAATGTTCTCAAAAAATGAAGTATATGTGCTGACCACATTGTCCAAATCATTTTTTCATTTTAGTTCAGATCTCTCTTCTAAAGTTTTAAATTCATTTACATTCAGTTCTATACTTAATGAGTCCTCTTTGATCAAAAGGAAAAAGACACTTAAATCAAGGACTGAGGCAGAAACCCCAGATTGGAGGACTGAGGTGCGTACCATCCACTGTTTGGCAGGAAAATAGCATTTGTCACAGGCAGTTGTTTTGGTTCCTAAAGTATAAAGTCAGAGATACAATAATTTAGTCAAGTAGTTGATTTAGTTGTATCAAACTTGACTAATTGACATCAATTCTATGCTTTATTTTTTTCCCCATTAGCTGAGCAAACGCATTGCTAATGAGACTATGTATACAAAGCCACTGACTTACTTTGTTGTGGAGATTTCAAAAGAAAAGAGTTATAAACACTTTTAGGAAATAGGGATAGACATGATATCCAACATATTTAACAAGGGTTGCAGTGTAGGCATTAACCAATCAGAATAGGCAGAAATACAATGTTACCACCAGGATATACGGAGGACAAGGAATAAGACTTATTCTCTAAACACAGAAAGGCATGATTTTCTATAGAATTCATCCATAGGCAAAATATTGTTCTTTATTTTAAAATAAGGGGAAGAAGAGAAGTCTTCATAGAAGTCAGATGACAGAGTGACTGTAGCTCTAAGAGGTGTAGAGAGTGTGTAACTTGTAATGACAGCTTGTACATTTAAGTGGAATTAGCTCCAAGGAGCTTGATGTCTCTCTTTCCATGTAATTTGTACAAAGTAGGCACTCACTAAATATAAGTAAGTAGGACTTGATTAAACTAAGAAACTTCTGCCCAGCAAAAGAAATAACCAACAGAGTAAATAGGCAATCTACAGAAAGGGATAAAATATTCAGAAGCTATGTATTTGACCAAGGACTAATATCCAGAATGTACAAATAACTCAAACAAATAAGCAACAACAACAAAAAAAACCAAATAACCCCATTGAAAAGTGAGCAAATGACATGAACATCCATATCACAAAAGAAGATATACAAATATCCAACAAACATGAATAAATGCTCAACATCACTAATTATCAGAGAAATGCAATTTAAAACCACAATGAGATAACACCTTACACCAGTCAGAATGGCCATTATTAGGGAAAAAAAAATATGTTGGCATGGATACAATGAAAAGAAAATGCTTATACACTGTTGGGGATAATGTAAAGTAGTACAACCTCTATGGAAATTCATATGTAGATTTCTCTGTCTTGTGTTTTGTTCCCTAGGTGAGTGGTACCAGCTGGCAGGCTGCCTTTGCCCTGTGTAATCATTCTGTCTTGTTCCTTCCGAATGTCACTGAGGTATTCTCTTTGGAATGGTCCTTGTTTGCATGGTTGAAGTTGGCTTGCTTATGTCTGCTTTTCAGTGCATTTTGGAGGCAAGTTGTCTGTTTACCTTAGATGACTTGCGTGTTGCATACATTATGCTGCTCACATCCCATTTGCTCAGACTTGGTCAGATAGCCACATATATCTGGAAATGAAGCAGGGAATTCTAACTGGCTGGCTTTATGGGGCAGCTTGCATTCTTCTGTTGTGGAAGAAGGAGACAATAGGCTTTGGTGGACCACTGGGGAATTATTATAAAAGTACATAAAAGGTATACAGGAATGCCACAACCATTGAACAACCTCAGTGTAGGAGCTGAGGGAGTTCCAATGAGAGTTCTCATCTCTGACTCTCTATTTTTCACTCTCCATCTTTCATACTTTATCTTCTTTCTGCATTAAAACTCCATTCTCTCCTGTCTTTCAACCAGCTTCCTCTGGTCTCTTACCTTGGACCTGACCCAAATGGCATCCTCAACTCTCTTGAACTTGGAAACTCAAAGTTGGCTGTTGTCTTACTTGTCTCTTGGTTCTAATCACCCAAAGACATCTGATTGACCTACTTCAAGATAGTCATGGTCTAGAACAATGACCATGACCACCAGTCTAAAGGGAGCACCCTCCCACCACCCCAAGTCAGATGTTTGCTCTTATCTGATAAGACTGGGCAGATGGAGAAGTATATTTCTCAGCCACTCCTCAAATTGACCCAAACAACTTAAACAATGTGAATATTAGAGTAAGGAGAAAGTACTTTGTATAGCTGATGAGCATCAGAAATTCTGCCAGGCATTTCTCCTGTAAATTGATAACTTGTCTCTTAGTCTTTTATAAATCTTTTAAACATATTTTTATTTTAAAATTGTGGGGTACAGTTAAGGGTTAGGTATACAAATATGCATCATTCAGGCACCCTTATTGATAAGGGGTGTCTCCCCATTCCCAGACAGATATTGACTACTGTTAATCCCACCTCCCTTCCCCTCCCTCCCCCTACATAGTTTCCCACCACTGTCATTCCTTTTCTTATAGTGTTATGATAGATGTTCAAGGTCCTCTATGA
>NW_006963016.1:0-2301 GCF_000164805.1 Carlito syrichta
CTAGCCAGCTGGCAACTAGTTAAGTCAGGTTGTTTAGTCAGCTGGCTAACCAGCTGGCTAACTAGTTAACTCAGCTCCTTAAGTCAGTTGTCTAGCCAGCTGGCTAGCTATTAAAAAGCTAGTCAATTCAGATGGCTAGACAGCTGGCTATCTAGATATTTCAGCTAGTTAAGTCAGCTGGATAGCTAAGTAGCTAGCTAGTTAATTCAGCTAGATATATCAGCCTGCTAGTTAGTTAATTCCGCTAGTTAAGTCACCTAGATAAATAATAGCTAACTAGGGAGCTAGCTAGTTAAAGCAGCGAGTTAAGTCAGCTGACTAGGTAGGTACCTAGCTAGTTAAGTCACCTAGTTAGGTAAGCTGACTAGCTAGTTAATTCACCTAGTTAAGTCAGCTTGCTGGCCAGCAGTTTAGCTAGTTAGTTAGGTAGCTAATTCTGCTGGCAAACCAGTGGTCTATGTATGTAGGTAGCTGGTAAAGTCAGCTGACTAGCAATCAGGCGTCTAGTTATGTCAGCTATTTAAGTCTGCTTGCTATTCAGCTGTCTGTCTAGGTAGCTAGCTAGTTCAGTCTGCTGGCTAGCCAGCTGGTTACTTCGTTAAGTCAGCTAGCTTAGTCAGCTGTCTAGACTGATGGCTAGCTATGTAGCTAGGCAATTAAGTCAGCTGGCTAACTAGCTGGCTAGGTAGTTAAGTAAGCTTCTTAAGTCAGCCTGCTAGCCAGCTTGCCAGCTAGGTAGATAGCTAGTTATGTCAACTGCATAGCCATCTAACTAGATAGCTAAGTCACCTAGATATGTCAGTTGACTAGCCAGCTGACTATCTAGGTAGCTTGCTATTTAAGTGAGCTGACTAGACAGCTGGCTAGCTAGATAAGTCACCTAGATAATTCAACTGGATAGCCAGCTGGCTAGCTATGTAGCAAGCTACTTAACTCAACTGGCTAGAAAGGAGGTCCGCTAGTTAAGAGAGCTAGTTAACTCAGCTGGCTAGCCAGCAGACTAGCTAGGTAGTGACCTAGTTAAGTCAGTTGACTGATCAGAGGACTAGTTAATTGAGTCAGCTAGTTAAGACCATTGGCTATCCACATGGCTAAAGTGCTAGAGAACTGGTTAAGTCAGCTGGCTAGCCAGCTGGATAACTTAGTTAAGCCAGCTAGTTTAGTCACCTAGATAGCTAGCTGCCTAGCACGTTAATCAACTAGTGGATTAATCAGCTGGCTAACTAGCTGTCTGGTAGTTAGGTTAACTCATTAAATCGTTGGATAGCAAGCTCGCTAGCTAGTTAAAAAGCTAGTTAATTCAGGTGGCTAGACAGCTGTCTTGCTAGTTATTTCAGCTAGTAAGGTCAACTGGCTAGCTAGGTAGCCAGCTAGTTAAGTCAGCGAGTTATGTCAGCTAGCTGGCTAGTTAAGTCAGCTAGTTAAGTTGGCTATCTAGCTAGAAGCTAGATAGGGTGCTAGCTAGTTATTTCAAATGGTAAAGTTAGCTGGTTTGCTAGGTAGCTAGATAGTTGTCATCTAGTTACGTCAGTTGGCAAGCTAGTTAAGTCAGCTGGCTAGACACCTGCCTAGCTGAGTAGTTAGGTAGTTAAGTCAGCTGGCTAGCTAGCTGGCTACCTAGTTAAGTCACCAAGTTAAGTCAGCATGCTAGCTAGCTGGCTAGCTAGAAAGCTAAGTAGTTAAATCAACTGGCAAGCAAGTGGGATATATAGGTAGAAAAGTAAGTCAGCTGGCTATCCAGCTGGCTAACTAGGTAGCTATGCAGTTATGTAAGCCTGCTAGCAAGCTGGCTAGTTAGTTAAGTAATCTAGTTAAGTCAGCTGGCTAGCCACCAGGCTAGCTAGTGTTGTCAGCTTGTTATGTCAGCTCACTAGCCAGCTGGCTTAATAGTATGTCAGCTAGTTGAGTCAGCTGGCTAACCAGCTGGCTAGCTGGTTAAGTCAGCTAATTAATTAAAGTGGCTAACCAACTGGCTAGCTTGGTAGCTCGCTACTTTAGTCAGCTCACTAGCCAGCTGGTTACCTGTCAAAGTCAGCTACATAAGTCAGCTGACTAGCCACCTGGCTAGTTAGGTAGCTAACTAATTAAATCAGCCGGGTAGCCAACTGGCTATCTAGTTAAGTCAGCAAGTTAAGTGAGCTGACTAGACAACTGGCTAGCTAGGTGGCTAGCTAGTTAAGCCAGCTGGCTAGCTGGATAGCTATCTAGTTAAGTCTGCTAGTTAAGTCAGCTTGTTAGCCAGCTGGCTAGCTCGGTGACTGGCATGTTAAGCCGGCTGTTTAGCAGGCTTGTCAGGTAGGT
>NW_006963016.1:2747-4144 GCF_000164805.1 Carlito syrichta
AGCCAAACATTTTGGCTAGCTAGTTAAGTCAGCTGACTAGCCAGCTATCCAGTCAACTTGCTAGTCAGCTACTAAGTCAGCTAGCTATCCAGCTAGCTAGTAAAGTCAGCTAGCAAGTAAGCTGACTATTCAACTAGCTAGTTAAGTCAGCTAGCTATTCAGCTTGCTAGTCAGCTAGCTAGCTTGTCAACTAGATAGTTCAGTCAGCTATCCAGTTAATTAGCCTGTTAGCTAGCTAGTTAAGTCAGCCAGCTAGACAGCTAGATAGCTTTTTTGGTGTTCACTTATGTCAGCTAGATAGTCATCTAGATAGTCAGCTAGCTAATTAAGTCAGCTAGCAAATCAGCTAGTTACTTAACTAACTAGTCAGTTAGAAACTCACCTAGCTGGTCATCTAACTAGTGGGCTTGCTCGTTTTCCATCAGGTCAGCTAACTTGTCAGCTCCCTTTCCTGCCAACCGGTCAGCAAACTAGTCGGCTTGCTCGCCAGCCAACAGGTCAACTAACTTGTCGGCTCTCTCACAGGCAAACAGGTTAGCTAACTAGTCAACTTGTTCTCCAGCCGGCTAGATAATTCAATTTACCAGTCGGCTTGCATGCAAGCTGACTAGTTAAGGCAGCTCACCTGTCATCTCAATTGCCGGTCGACTAGTGAAGTTGGCTCACTGGCGACCGACTAGTTAAGTCCTCTGACGAGTAGGCTCACTCGCCAGTCGACTAAAGTCAGCTGACAAGTCAGTTCACTCACCAGTTGAATACTTAAGTCAGCTGACCAGTCGGTTCACTCACTGACTGACTAGTTAAGTCAGCTGACCTGTCGGATCACTCACCGGACAATTACTTAAATCAGCTCACCTGTTGGCTCACTCATCAGCTGACTAGTTAAGTCAGATATCTGGTCAGCAGCCTAGCTGGCCAACTAGTTAAGTCAGCTAACCAATCATCCGAATAGTCAGCCAATTTGTTAGCCAACAAGTTAGCTCAGCTAACTAGTTGCCAACAAAGTTAGGCCATCTAACAAATCGGTCTAGTAAACGGCCAAATAGTTAGGTCAGCAAACCAGCCATCCAACCAGTTAACAGAGCTGACTAGGGGGCCAACTCGTTAGTCAACTATCTACCCAGCTAACTAGTCTGCTGACTAGTCAGCCAAATTGTTAAGCAAGCTAACAAGTAGGTCGTGAAGTCAGCCAACGTGTTAAAACTGTTAACTATTCTGCTGACTCGTCAACCAAGTTAAGTCACCTAGCTAACTCATTAAACAACTAGTCAAGTTAGCTAGTTAACTCGTTTACCAACTAGATAAAACAGGTAACTAACTCATTAACCAACTCATTAAGTCAGATAGCTATCTTGGTAGCCAAATAGTTAAGTCAGCTAGCAAAGTCAGCTAGCTAA
>NW_006963017.1:0-4667 GCF_000164805.1 Carlito syrichta
CCACACTTTTATCTCTAGGTCTCTTAGCCAATACACTACATATATACCAATGATGATACGTCATCATCCAAGAAGGCACATCCCAAGGTTGCCATACATCAACTGTCCAAAAGGACTTAGGTATGGAATAATTATCTTTATCATTTCTGAGATTTTCTTCTTTGCAGACTTTTATCAGGCATTCTACCATTCTAGCCTAGCTCTTAGTCCAGAATCAGGGGGTTGCTAGCTCTCAAAAGGCATTCAAGAGAAGTTCCACTATGTAATACATCCATTCTAGGAGCCTCCAGAGTTTCAATTACCTAGGCCCATTACAGCATAAAAGAAGTAAATCGAAAGCATATGCTCCAAGTCCTATTTGTTACAATTGCCCTGAACATCTATTTTACACTACTTCAAGTCTCAGGATATTTTGAAACATCTTTCACTCTCTCTGAGGGCATTTATGGACATTCCTCATAGCAACAGGCTTTCATGAACTACATGTTATTATAGGTTCAACCCTTCTTACTGCCTGTCTCTTTTGCCAAGTAAAATTTCACTTCAGCCCTAGCCACCATTTTGGATTCGAAGCCACTGCTAGGTATTGATATTTCTTTCTTTTTTTTTTTTTTTGAGTTGGAGTTTCACTCTGTCGCCTAGACTGGAGTACAATGGCATGCTCCCAGCCACCGCAGCCTCAACCTGCTGGGCTCCGGCAATCCTTCCGCCTCAGCCTTCCAGGTAGCTGAACTACAGGCGCATGCTACCATGCCCAGCTAGTTTTTGATTTATTGTAGAGACGAGTTCTCGCCAAGTTGCCCAGGCGGGTCTCAAACCCGTGGGCTCAGGCAATCCCCTCGCCTCGGCCTCCCAAAGTGCTGGGATTACAGGCTGAGCCACCAAGCCCGGCCGGTATTGATATTTCATAGATGTGGAAATTCTGACTATTCCTCTAAGTCTCTGTTTTTTTAAGAGGATCATATTCTTTTAGTATTAATTAGTACAACTGACTTCCAATCAATCAGCTCTGGCAATAACCCAGAAAAGAATAATCAACCTAGAAATAACCTTAATTACAGCTCTAATACTAGCATTACTCCTGGATACCACTGTCTTTTGACTTCCCCAGTTGAATGTATTGCAGAAACGCCCAGCCCCTATAAATGTGACTTTGATCCAATAGGTTCTGCCAGCTTCCCCTTTTCTATAAAAATTCTCCTGGCAACCATTATCTTCCTTTTATTTGCTCTAGAAATTGCCCTCCTACTTCCCCTCCCCTGAGCTTTCCAACCAGATAGTCTTAAACTCGTACCAATTATGGCTCTTATCTTGCTCTCTGTTTTAGCTCTAGAACTTGCCTACAAGTGAATCCAAAAAGGAGTGGAATGAGTTGAATATGCTGATTAGTTTAATCTAAAACTAAAGATTGTGACTCATTAAATTATAAGGTGACAATAATCAAAACAGCTTGGTATTGGTACAAGAACAGGCATATAGACCAAAAGAACAGGATAGAGAACCTCAATTTCTCAACCAACTAACCTTTGACAAAGCCTCCAACAACCACCACTGGGGAGAGGAGAACCTATTCAGTAAATGGTGCTGGAAATCTGGCTGACCACATGCAAAAGAATGACAAAGGATCCCTACCTATCACCATCCACAAAAATCAACTCTAAATGAATCAAAGACCAAAATGTAAAACCCCAAACTTTAAGAATCTTGGAAAATGCAGAAGATACCCTTAAGAAATTGGTGGCTCAGCCTGTAATCCCGCGCCTTTGGGAGACTGAGGTGAGTGGATTGCCTGAGCCCATGGGTTTGAGACCTGCCTGGGCAGCGAGACCTCATCTCTACAATAAATCAAAAAAATCAGCCAGGCGTGGTAGCGCATGCCTGTAATTCTGGCTACTTGGAAGACTGAGGCGGAAGAATCGCCGGAGCCCAACAGGTCGAGGCTGCGGTGGCCGGGAGCGGCCACTGCACTCCAGTCTGGGTGACAGAGTGAAACTCCAACTCCAAAAAAAAAAAATTCCAAAAGTACATGCCATAAGAGATAATATAGACAAGCGGGACGTCATCAAACTGAAAAGTTTCCGCAAAGCAAAATAAACCATCAAGATAGTGGGGAGACAGCCCATAGAATGGGAAAAAATATTTGCCAACTGCTTATCTGGCAAAGGCCTAACATCCAGGATCTACAAGGAACTTAAATGTGCTGAAAGGAAAAAAACAAGCAGCCCCATTAAAAAGCGGGCAAAAGTCATGGATAGACACTTCTCAAAAGAAGATATATGGGCAACCAACAGACACATGAAAAAGTGCTCAACCTCACTCATCATAAGGGAAATGCAAATCAAAACCACATTGAGATACCACCTAACCCCGGTAAGGATGACCATCACTAATAAAACAAACAACAGATGCTGGTGAGGATGCAGAGAAAAAGGAACATTTCTACACTCTCGTTTCTACACTTCCCACCAGCAAACTAGTACAATCTCTCTGAAAGACAGTGTGGCAATTTCTGAAAGAACTAGAAATTGACCTTCCCTATGACCCTGCAATTCCCCTATTGGGAATATTCCCAGAGGAACGCAAATCAGTCCACTAAAAAGGAATGCAAATCAGTCTACAAAAAAGATAACCGCACCCGAATGTTTGTTGCAGCATATTCACAATAGCAAAAACATGGAACCAACCATGTTGCCCACAGAAGCTGGAGTGGATAAAGAAATGTGGTACATATATACACAATGGAATATTATGCAGCCGTAAAGAAGGAGGTTCTGTTTTTTGATACTATAGGCCTGAGGGTCAGTTTCCAGAGAAAGGCACTCAGAGCTAAAACAAAGGAAAGTTATAAGCTTCAAGAGTAGGAGAAACAATTCACTATGTTCATTCAAAAATAAACTGTAACCATGAGTCTATGGGCTGGTTCCAGTCCCTCTTTTTCTATTCACTAATTCTTCCGTCTTGAGAAATCTGATTGTCGATTATTCTGACTGCTTCAGGGTGAGGTGTTGGGGTGTTGTGGAATAACGATGAGGAATCACAATGACCTGTCCTTGGGCGTGTGGCAGGATTTGCAGGCAGAGTCAGAACACCGAGGCCAGGAAGCAGTTTTATTTGTGCCGGCACTGGCTCAGACGATTCACATCCAAAGGCTGAGCCCTGAGCGCAGCGGGGCATAGCCTTTTATACAATTTTAGCCCCTTTGTCCCCCCAGTAAGTACACACAGGCTAATTGGTATTACATATTAGTAACACACAGGCTAATTGGGTGTTTCACAGCTCAAGTACAGCAGAGTTACACATGTGCACTACAGATTGGGGCTACATTCCTTTCTAACATGAATCTTCCAAGAAAGTTCTTACCTTATGGTGCTAGAAGAGCTCTCATTATTCTGGGAAGGTCTTTATCTTACTGTCCTAAGGGGGTCCCTACTCTGTCCTGGGAAGGCCTTCATTTTATTAGGCTTCGGGGAAAAGCTCCCTGCCTCAGGAGTACTTACACACAAACAATGAAACGTTAACAGCATATTTAACAGTATGATTAATAACATAGTCAATTCAAATTTGTAAAACACCAAGGGATAGGGAATGGATTCCCTAGGGAATCCAAGAGAAAAATCCCGTAAAGCACATATTTCCTTTATTTTCAATTCCAAAAGCCAAGAAGAGAGGTTGATAAGTCTGGAGTGCCATGGCACGCTCATGGCCACCCCAGCGTCGACCTGCTGGGTTCCAGCAATCCTTCCACCTCAACCTTCCAAGTAGCTGGGACTACAGGCGCATACTACCAGGCCCAGCTAATTTTTGATTTTTTTTAATAGTAGAGATGAAGTCTCACCGAAGTTGCCGCAGGCACAGGCAATCCACTTGCCTCGGCCTCCCAAAGTGCTGGGATCAGGACCAGAGCCTGAGCCACCAGCCCTGGCCTACCCCATGGCTTTCATACACAGTATATCAGCTGCTTCTTCCCAGCTGCTTCTTTCCGGTGCTCCACTTGGTGTTTACAGGTGAGTTGCAAAGTTCCCCTTCTCAGGGTAAACAGACCTTACGGTGACTTTTATTCTGTCCACCAGGCTGGCTTCCTTCAGATATAACCCACTGTTTCTCTGGATCATATATACCCATCTGCAATCATTGAGTAGTGAGCCGTGAGTCTTGAATCTACCAAAACACGCTCTGTAACATTTTAAAACAAAGATATTGCTCTCAAATTAGTTACTCTCACTGTTCATTTTAGGAAAGGTTCCTGAGGCAGCTGACAATATCAATCCACAAAATTAAATTTTTCCTCAACATTACACCCTCTGGTTTCAAGAGTTACTTGGTTTTTCCCTTCCCTCACATTGACTGTCCTCTTGGAAGTTATAGGTCCTAGAGGTACTTTCTGGGGCCCTGGCATAATTTTCCTTTTGTCGGTAGCCTTGAGGGTTGCCACATCTGAGCTTGGTTGAGCCTTAAGGCAACCCAGTACTCTCTTACTTCCCTGTTAGTTACACACATTCCCTTTTGGGCTCTCAAGGGGGCCCTTCCAGCAATGGTGGATCACAATTCTCTCATACATTAATCTCTCTAACCTTCCTTCTAGGAAAGTGTCATCACTCTGTCTAGAGGAAGTTCACTTCTCAGGGCTTCTGTGATTAGGATGGGCCATTCTTGATCACCTAGGGCCT
>NW_006963018.1:0-437 GCF_000164805.1 Carlito syrichta
TGGCCCTCCTCTGTGAAAAAATACCTTACCAACTAGCCTTCGCTGTGATGATTGACTCACCGAATATCTTTCCTCTGATAACACTGCACCAGTGACTGGATCTCCTACATAATGGGTGTTCCAATGGCTAACACTCTTACATTACCCCAGTGATTGAATCTCCTCAGTGATTGGTACCCTAATGATATACCTGCCTCCATAAATGCTGCCCTAGTGACTAGGCTTAACCTGATGGATGTTCCAGTATCTGCGTCACCTCCATAATAGGCTCCCAACTGACAAGTCCTTCATGACAATTTTGCCTGTGACTGTCTCTCATCAGTGATGAATGCCCCAGTGACTGGTCCTTCTCTGTGAGGATTGTCCCTGTGACACTTCTTCCTTTGTAAGGGTTGCCCTAATAATTGAATTTCCTCCATAATGAGTGTCCCAGTTAC
>NW_006963019.1:0-542 GCF_000164805.1 Carlito syrichta
CCTCCCAACTGCTGCAATCACAGGCTTTCCATTTGGTCGACATCCTGGTCTTCCTGCCTGCTCTTGACCTCTAGACCAGAGGCAATGCTCCTGCCAAGATCTGCCCTCACCCAAGGCTTTCTAGGTTTTACTTGGGGTCGAGGTGGGAGGTTGCAATGGTGTCCAGTTTGGTCTCGAGTACCTGGGCTCCAACTATATTCCCGTCTCAGCCTCCCCCAGTGCCGAGGAGACAGGTGTGAGTCACCTGGGTGTCCCCATCACACTGAAGGATTGAGAGTCACTCTCTGCCTTTCCTTGAGGCAGGACCTGGGAGGAGCATGTGATCCACCCTGGGGAACGAAGTGGATGGAAGGGTGGGTGCCCTGGCAGAGACACACCCCTGCATCAGTCACTCCCCTCGGAGAGGACTTGGTGGATGACTCCGGCCACCCACTCCAGGGCCCCAGGTTGACGTAAGGAATTGGGGTGTGAGGTGGGGCCCCAAGAGAGGTGTGGAGCTGGGCATAGGGGCTCACTTGTGTCATCCTGGCTCTCTGTGAGGC
>NW_006963020.1:0-6421 GCF_000164805.1 Carlito syrichta
TAGATATATAATAAGCTAGTTAATTCACCTGACTAGAAAGCAGGCCAGTTATTTAAGTCAACCAGCTCTCCAGCTGTCTAGCTAGATATCGAGCTACTTAAGTCAGTTGGCTAGCCAGCTGGCAAGCTAATTAAGTCAGCTGGGTAATCAGCTGGCTAGCCAGGTAGCTAGCTAGGTAGAGAGCTAATTAAGACAGCTGGGTAGCCAGCTGGCTAACTAGTTAATTCAGCTAGTTGAGTTAGCTGGCTAGCCAGCTGGCTAGCAGGTTAAGTCAACTAGTTATGTCAGTTGGCTTGCCAGCTGGTTAGCTAGGTAACAAGCTAGTTAAGTCAGCAGCCTAATTAGTTGAGTAAGTTAGTTAAGTCAGGTGACTTGCCCGCTGATTAGCAAGATATTTAGCTACATAAGTTTGCTGGCTAGCCAGCTGGCTAATTCTTCATATCAGCTAGATAAGTCAGCTGGGCAGCCAGTGTGATATGTATGTAGCTAGCTCTTTAAGTAACTTGGCTAGCCACCTAGCTAGCTAGTGATGTCAGCTAGTTGTCAGCTGGCTAGCCAGCTGGCTAATAAGTTAAGTTACCTAGTTGAGTCTGCTGGCTAGCCAGCTGCTTAGCTGGTTAAGTTAGCTAGTTCATTCACGTGGCTAGCCATCTGCCTAGGTTGTAGCCAGCTTGTTAAGTCAGCTGGTAGCCAGCTGTCTAGCTTGTTACATCAGCTTGCTAAGTCAACTGTCTAGCTCCCTGGCTTGGTAGGTAGCTAGATAATTAAGTCAGCTGGCTAGCCCACTTATAGCTAGTTAAGTCAGCTAGTTAAGAGTGCTAGTTAGCCAGGTGGTTATCTTGGTGGCTAGCTAGTTATGCCAGCTGGCTAGCCAGATGGCTATCCACTTAAGTCAGATAGTTAATTCAGCTGGTTCACCAGCTGGCTAGTTAGGTGGTCAGCTAGTTAAGATGGCTGGTTAACAGGCTGGACAGGTAGGTGGCCATCTATTTAAGCCATATGGCTAGCCGACTGACCAGCAGAGTGGCTGGCTAGTTAAGCCAGCTGGCTATCAGAATGTCCAGCCAGCCGTCTGTCTATTTAATACAACTAGCTAGCCAGCTGGCCAGTCCTCTAGCTAGCTAGCTGGCTGCCTAGCCAACTAGCCAGCCAGGTAGCTAGCTAGTTAAGCCCGTTGGCTAGCTGTCTAGCCAACCAGGTAGCTAGCTAGTTAAGTCAGGAAACTACCAGCTAGCCAGCCAATTAGCTAGTCAGCTAGTTAAGTCAGCTAGCTAGCCAGCTAGCTAGTTAAGTGAGCTAGCAAGTCAGTTAACTATTCAGCTAGCTAGTTAAATCAGCTAGGTAGTCAGGTAGCTTGCCAACTAGCTATTTAATTCAGCTATCTAGTCAGCTAACTAATCAGCTAGATAGTTAAGTCAGCTAGCCAGCTAACTAGCAAGTTAGCTAGCTCGTTAAGTCAGTTAGATAGACAGGTAGATACCTTGTTTGATAGCTGGTTATGTCAGCCACATATCCAGCTAGCTAGTCAGCTATATAGTTAAGTCAGCTTAACTATAATCAGCTAGTTACTTAATCAGCTAGCTAACTATAATTAACTATAGTTAACTATAATCAGCTAGCTACTTAGCTAAATAGTGGGCTAGCAACACAGAAAGCTGGTCAGAAAACTAGTGGCCTCGCTCGCTTTCCATTAGGTCAGCTAACTAGTCTGCTCGCACACCTGCCAACCAGTCAGCAAACTAGTAGCCTCACTTGCCTGCCAAAAGTTAAAATAACTCATCGGCTTGTTCCCAGGACAACAGGACAGCTAACTAGTTGGCTTTCTCGCCAGCTGACTAGTTAAGTCAGCTCACAAATCGCTCTATCACTGGTTGACTAGTTAAGGCATCTCTCCCATTGGCTCACTCGATGGCCCACTAGTTAATTTGGCTCACCTGTCTGGTAATTCACAGGCCGACTACTTAAGTCTTCTACCCAGTTGGCTCCCTCACCAGCCAAATAAATTCAACTGACGAGTCAGCTCACTCACCAGCAGATTAGTTAAGTCAGCTAGCCAGTCAGCTCACTCGTTGGCCGACTAATTTAAGGCAGCTTACAGTCGGCTCTCTCACTGACCAACTACTTAAGTCAGCTCACCTATTGTCTCACGTGCTGGCCGACTAGTTAAGTCTGGTAACTCGTCCGCCATCTAGCCGTCCAAGTAGTAAAGTGAGTTAAACAATCATCCACCTAGTCGACCAACTTGTCGGTCGACAAGTTAGCACAACTAACTAGTCAGCTGACTAGTTAGATCAGCTAACTTGTCGGCCAAATAGTCGGCCAATTAGTTAGGTCAGAAAACGAGCTAGCAACTAGTTAACATTGCTAACTAGTGGGCCAACTCGTCAATCATCTTGTTAACCAAGCTAAATAGTTGGCCAACTAGTCGGCCGAATTGTTAAGCCAGTTAACAAGTCGGCCCAGTAGGTTGCCAACGTGTTAAACGATCTAAGTAGTCGGATGACTCATTAGCCAACAAGTTAATTCACTTAGCTAATTCGTTAACAAACTAGTTAAGTCAGCTATTTAACTCGTTTACCAACTAGTTAAAACAGTTAGTTAACTCGTTAACAAACTCATTAAGTCAGCCAGCTATCTCATTAGCCAACTAGTTTAGTCAGCTAGCTAAGTCAACTAGCAAACCAGCTAGCTGGCTAAGTAAGCTAGCTCACCAGTTACCTATTTAAGTCAACTATTAAGTCTGCTACCAAACTAGTTAGATAATTATTAAAGCAGCCAGTTATTCAGCTAGTTAAATAGTTAGCTAACTTTTTAATTCAGGTAGTTAAGTCAGCTAGCTAACTTGTTAAGTCAGACAGTTAATTCAGCTAGCTAAGAAGTTAAGTCAGATAGCTAAGTCAGTTAGTTAAGTCAGCTTTCTAATTTAGTCAGATGGTTAAGACAGATGGCTAGCTATTTAGCTAATGGGTTAAGTCAGCAGGTTGAGTGAGGTAGTAAGTTAGATAACTAACGGGTTAAGCCAGCTGGTTGAGTCAACTTGTTATCTAGTTAGCAAACGGGTTGTGTCAGCTGGTTGTGTAGGCAAGCTAGCTAGTAAGCTAATGAGATAAGTCAGCTGGTTGAGTCAGGTAGCTAGCTCTTTAGTTAAAGAGTTAAGTCAGATGATTAAGTCTGCAAGCTAGCACGTTAGATAAGAGTAAGCTGACTAGTTAGCTAGCTGGTTAAGTCAGCAAGCTAGGTAGGCCGATAACTATTTAAGTCAGCATGTTAGCTAGGTAGCTTGCTGGTTAGATAACTAATTAATTCACCTGGCTACCTAGGTAGCTAGCTAGTTAGATAACTATATAAGTTATCTGGCAAGCTAGGTAGCTACCTAGTTAACTTATATAAGCTAGTTAGCTAGTTAACTTATATAAGCTAGTTAGCTAACTATATAAGTTATCTGGCAAGCTAGGTAGCTACCTAGTTAAATCAGCTGGCTAACCAGACGTCTAGCTAGATAGCAAGATAGTAAAGTCAGTTGGTTAACCAGCTGGCTTGCTGGTTAATTCAGCTAGATAAGAGAGTTGGCTAGCCATCTTGCAATGTATATAGCTAGCTAGTTAAGTCAGCTAGATAGCTACTTGGCTAATTAGTGGTGTCAGCGTGTTAAGTCAACTGGCTAGTCAACTGTCAGGTTGGTTAACTCAGGTAATTTAGTCAGCCGTCTAACCAGCTGGCTAGGCAGGTAGCTAGCTAGATATGTAAGCTTGCTAGCCAGCAGGCTAGCTATTCAAGTAAGACAGTTAAGTCAGCTGGCTAGCCTGTAGGCTATATAAGTATCTAGCTAGTTAAGTGAGCTGACTTGCCCGCTTGCTATCTTAAGTCAGCTAGGTAAGCCAATTGGCTAGCCATCTGGCTAGGTAGGTAGCCAGCTAGTTAAGTCACCTGGGTAGCCAGCTGACTAGCTGGTTAAGTCAGCTAGTTAAGTCAGCTGGCAACCTGCTGCCTAGCTAGTTAAATCAGCCCCTTAAGTGTGTTGGCTATCCAGCTGGTTAGCTAGTTAAAAAGCTAGTTAAATCAGATGGCTAGTCATCTGACTAGCTAGTTATTTCTACTAGTTAAGTCAGCTGGTTACCTAGGTATCTAACTATACAAGTCAGCTAGTTATGTCAACTATGTAGCTCATTAAGTCAGCTATTTAACTCATCTGACTAGCTAGATAGCTATCTAGGTAGATAACTACTTAAGCCAGTAGTTATGCCAGCTGGCAATCACGGTAGCTAGCTGGTTAAGTCAGCTAGTTAAGTTAGCTTGTTAGCAAGTTAAATCAGCAAATTAAGTAAGCTGGCTAGCCAGCTGCCAGGCTGGGTAGCTAGCTAGTTAAGTCAGCTGGCTAGCCAGTTAGGTAGTTCGCTAAGTAACCTGGTTAAGGCAGCTAATTAGACAGCTGGTTAGCTAGGTAGCTAGCTTGTTAAGTACCTAGGGAGTTATGTCAGCCTGCTAGCCAGCTGTCTAGCTACTTAAGTAACATAGTTAAGCCAGCTGGCTAGACAGCTAGCTAGGTAGGTAGCTAGATAGTTATGTCAGCAGTCTCGACCGTTGGCTAGCTAGTTAAATCTCCTACTTAATTCAGTTGTCTATCCAACTGGCTAGCCAGGTAGCTTGCCAATTAACCCAGCTGGCTTGGCAGCTGGCTAGCTTGTTAAGTCACCTAGTTTAGTCGACTGGCTTGCCAGCTGGCTAACTATATAGCAAGCAACTTAATTCGGCTGACTAGCAAGCAGGCCAGCTATTTATGTCAGCTAATTAAGTCAGCTGGCTAGGCAGTTGGCTAGCTAAGAGGTGAGCTAGTTATTTCAGTTGGCTATCCAGGTTGCTAGGTAATTAAGTCAGCTAGTTAAGTGAGTAGGCTGGCCAGCTAGCTAGCTATGTAGGGAGCTTGTTACATCAGCTGGCTAGCCAGCTGGCTAACTAGTTAAGTCAGCTAGTTGAGTCAGCTGGTTACCAGTTTTCAAGCAGGTTAAATCAACTCGTTAATTCAGTTGGCTTCCTAGCTGGCTAGTTAGGTAGCTAGCTAGTTAAGTCAGTTGGCTAGTCAGTTGGCTAGCTGCTTAAATCAGGTAGTTAATTCAGCTGGACAGTCAGTATTCTAGCTACTTAAGTCAGCTAGCTAAGTCAGCTGGTCAGCCAGTTGGCTAGCAGTATAAGTAAGCTAGTTAAGTGAGCTGCCTAGCTAGCTGGCTAGCTAGGTAGTTAGCTAGTTAAGTCACCATGTTCAGTCATCTGGCTAGCTAGGTAGCTCGCTAGTTAAGTAATTTAGTTGTCAGATGTCTAGCCAGCTGCAAAGCAGGGTAGCTAGCTAGTTAAATCAGCTGGCTAGCCAGATAGCTAGCTAGTTAAATCACGCAGTTAAGTCAGCTCGTTGGCCAGCATGTTAGCTAGGTAGTTAGGTAGTTAATTCAGCTGGCAATGAAGAAGCCTATTTAGGTAGGTATCTAGTTAAGTGAGCTGGCAAGCCATGAGGTTATCTTGTTATGTCACCTAATTAAGTCACCTGGCTATCCAGCTGTGTAGCTAAGTAGCTAGCTAGTTAAGTCTGTTGGCTAGCCAGCTGGCTACTTCGTTAAGTCAGCTAGTTAAATCAGCTGGCTAGGATCTGGCTAGCTAGGTACCTAGGCAATGAAGTCAGCTGGCTAGCCAGCTGGCAAGCTAGTTATGTCAGCTAGTTTAATCTGCTGGATAACCAACAGGCTATCTAGTTAAGTCAGCTCGTTAAGTCAGGTGTCTAGTCAGCTGGATAGCTATTAAAAAACTAGTTTTTTCAGATGCATAGACAACTGGCTTGCTAGTTATTTCAGCTAGTTAAGTCAGTTGTAAAGCTAGGTAACTAGCTAGTTAATTCAGCTAGATATGTCAGTTATCTAGCTAGTTAAGTCAGCTTGTAAATCAGCTAGCTATATGATAAATAGCTAGGGACCTAGCTAGTTAAAGCAGCTAGTTTAGTCAGTTGACTAGGTATGTGCCTAGATAGTTAAGTCAGCTAGTTAGGTAAGTTGACTAGCTAGTTAAGTCACCTAGTTAAGTCAGCTGGCTAGCAATCAGGCATCTAGTTATGACAGCTAGCTAAGTCAGGTGACTATTCAGCTGACTAGTTAGTTAAATCAGCTTGTTAAGTCAGGTTGCTAGCAAACTTGCCAGCTAGGTAGCAGGCTTGCTATGTCAACTGTATAGACATCTGACTAGATAGTTAAGTCACTAGATAGATAAGTCAGCTGACTAGCCCGCTGGCTAGCTAGGTAGCTTGCTATTTAAGTCAACTGGCTAGACAACTGGTTAGCTAGATAAGTCACCTAGTTAATTCAGCTGGATAGCCAGCTGGCTAGTTATGTACTAAGCTACTTAATTCAACTTGCTAGAAAACAGTCCAGCTAGTTAAGAG
>NW_006963021.1:0-730 GCF_000164805.1 Carlito syrichta
AAAAAATATTATTTAATTCACACAGCATTTCCTATAAACTAACATAAATTATAGTTTTGCTATAAAAATCTCATATTCCATTAGTAAGATTACTTTCAATAATTTCATATAAACTGGTATGATGTTTTTTATTGTTGTTTTTCTGACCTGTAAACTGAAAGATCTCCAGATAATTTAAAGTATCTTTCTGGTAAAAGTGCTATTTTCCATTTTTATCTAAACTAGATATCAAGACTTCTTAAATAGCTGACCACAACATCTGTCAACATTTATTTACATGAAAGTTTAAATTTACTGCAATAGTAGTTATATCCTTCAGTCATTATGAAATAGTTTTCACAGAATCAACATTTTACAAGTAAAATCAACACTTTACTATAAAATCAACAAATTACAAATTAAAACAGAAATATAAATCACATTAAAGAAAATGAATGGATCTCAGGCCAGAAAGAATTAGCTTTAATTATTTTGATGGTATGTACTAATACAGGTTAAAGACTGAATCTAGGGGATTTAGTCAAGGAAGTCCACACACACACACACACACACACACAAAAAGACTCAGAACCTAGATCTAGAGCATCTATATCCATGTCCATTCAAAGGGGGAAGAAATGGACAACAGATTTCAACCATAATTATCCAAATGGCAATGGAATATCTATTATGATGCTGAACATATTAGGTTTTCTTAGTCTGATCCCAACAAACATTTGAATTATATAAC
>NW_006963022.1:0-323 GCF_000164805.1 Carlito syrichta
CTCTGTGAGAGGTCACTTAGTATTATAGACTCTAGCTCCATCCAGGTTACTGCAAAATTCATGATTTTGTTCTTTTTTATGGTTGCACAGTATTCCATCTTGCATATGTACCACATTTTTTAAATTCAGTCCTCTTTTGATGGACAGTGTGGTTGGTTCCAGGTTCTTGCTATTGTGAACAATGCTGCAATAAACATTTGTGTGCAGGTATCTTTTTTATAGAGTGATTTGATTTCGTCAGGGTATATTTCCAGTAGGGGGATTACAGGGTCATATGGGAGGTTGATGTTTAGAGCTTTTAGGAATCACCACACTGCTTTCCA
>NW_006963023.1:0-473 GCF_000164805.1 Carlito syrichta
CCTGCAATCCCCCTACTGGGAATATACCCTGAAGAAATCAAATCACTCTATAAAAAAGATTCCTGCACACGAATGTTTATTGCAGCATTGTTCACAATAGCAAGGACCTGGAATCAACCATGCTGTCCATCAAAAGAGGACTGGATTAAAAAAATATGGTACATATACATGATGGAATACTATACATCCATAAAAAAGAACAAAATCATGAATTTCACAGCAACCTGGATGGAACTAGAGTCTATAATACTGAGTGACGGCCGGGCTCGGTGGCTCAGCCTGTAATCCCGCGCCTTTGGGAGGCTGAGGTGAGTGGATTGCCTGAGCCGTGTGTTCGAGACCCGCCTGGGCAGCGAGACCTCATCTCTACAATAAATCAAAAAATCAGCCGGGCGTGGTAGCACATGCCTGTAATTCTGGCTACTCGGAAGGCTGAGGCGGAAGGATCGCCGGAGCCCAGCAGGTCGAGGCTG
>NW_006963024.1:0-713 GCF_000164805.1 Carlito syrichta
AGTTATTTCAGCCATTTAAAACAGCTGACTAGCTAGGAAGCTAGCTATATGTCAGCTAGTCATGTTAGCTAGCTAGCTAGTTAAGTCAGCTAGTTAAGTCAGCTGGCTAGCTAGTAAAGTCAGAGAGTTAACTCAAACTGGCCAGCCAGCTGCCTAGCTGTGTAGCTAGCTAATTAAGTCAACTGGCTAGCCAATTAGCTAATTAAGTAACCTTATTAAGTCAGCTCACTAGCAAGCTGGGTAGCTAGGTAGCTAGGTAGTTAAGTCAGCTGGCAAGACAGCAGGCTATGTAGGTAGCTAGGTAGTTAAGTCAGCAGGCTATTCAGCTGCCTAGCTAGGTAGCTAGGCAATTAAGTCAGCCTGCCAGACAGCTGGCTACCTGGTTAAGTCAACTATTTAAGTCAGATGGCTAGCCGGCTGGCCGTCTAGGTATTAAGCTTGTTAAGTCAGCTGGCTAGTCAGCTTTCTAGCTAGTTAATTCAGCTAGATAATTCAGCCGATTTCCCAGCTAGCTGGCTAGGTAGGTAGCTAGTTAAGTCAGCTGGCTAGTTAGCTGGATAACTTGTTAAGTCAGCTATTTAATTCAGCTGGCCATCCAGCTGGCTAGCTAATTAAGTCCGATAGTTAAGTCAGCTGACCAGCCAACTGGCTATCTAGGTAGCTAGCTAGTTAAATCAGCTAGTTAACTCAGCCGGAGAACTAGGTAGCCAGCT
>NW_006963025.1:0-706 GCF_000164805.1 Carlito syrichta
CCCACCCAAAAGGAGAATCTGTCTCAGGGGCGTACCTCCACAGGGTAGGCCATTCCTCAGACTGCCTTGTTCCCCAGGGTGGACCCACTTGATCCTCCCAGGGTCCACCTTGGTGAAAGGGAGGGCTTGACTCTCAAACATTCAGGGGGATGGGGATGGCTGAGCAACTCACGCCTGTCTCCTTGGCACTCAGGGAGGCTGAGACGGGAAGATGTCCAGAACCTGGGAGCTCGAGATCAGGTTGGACATCATAGCAGGCCCCCACACATACCCCAAGCAAAACCCAGAAAACTTTGGGTGAGGGCAGACCTCAGCGAGAAGATCGCCTCTGGTCCAGAGATCAAGAGCAAGCAGGAAGACTCGGATGTTGCCCAAATGGAAAGCCTGTGATTGCAACAGTTTTGGAGACCCAGACTGAGAGGGTGGCCCAAGTTGGGGTTTTTGAGAGCAGCCTGGGCAACCTAGTGAGGAAAGAAAAGAAGGAAAGGAAGAAAGAAAGAAGAAAAGGAAGGAAGGAAGAAAGAAAGAAAGAAAGAAAGAAAGAAAGAAAGAAAGAAAGAAAGAAGTCCATTTCCCTCCAAAACTTCTCTCAGTCCTTCCACCACTGCTCACCCCACATGTGAGTGTCTACCAAGCTTGGCACCTACCAGCCCCAACCCACTCCCCAATGGCTGCCACCTATTTGGTGCAGGAATTCCCAAACCTC
>NW_006963026.1:0-753 GCF_000164805.1 Carlito syrichta
GTTCTATTTATTGTAGAGCAGAGGTCTTGCCTAGTTTCCCAGGCTGGACAGGAAACCTGGAACTCAGGCAATCCTCTCATCTCTGCTGGCCAGTGTTCAGGGATGATAGGCATGAGCCACCTCACCCAACTCAGATGGTCATTTTAAAAATGAAATAAAGAGGGATGGGCATGGTGGCTCGTGCCTGTTATCCCAGCAGTTTGGGAGGCCAAGAGACTGCACTGCCTGAGTCTAGGTGTATGGGACAAGTTTGGGGTATCTGGTGAGATCTCATCTCCACAATAAAAATCAAAATACTGGTCAGGAGGTTGGTTCACACTTCTATGTCCAGCTAGTTGGATGGTAAGGTGAGATTATAGCCTGAGCCTAGTAGGTGGAGGCTGTGGTGGCCTTGAGCATGACATTTCATTCCAGCTGATCCACAGACTGGGAACCCAACTCAGACAAAGAAATATTGGCCTGCAATTTACATAAAAAATTGAATCCTAATTCTTTAATTTAAATTTTTTAAGAAAGTGTCCTTCTGTTACCCAGGCTGGAGAATAGTCGCACGCGCATGGCTACCGCAGCATTGGTCTGTTTGACTCTGGTGATCCTTCTACCTAGGTCTTCCCAGTAGCAGGAATGACATGCTTTAGCCTACAGAGTGGATGGAATTACTGGCATGCACCTCCATGCTGGGCTAGTTGTTTTATTTATTGCAAAGCACAGGCCTTGCCAAGTTGCCCAGGCTGGTCTGGAAGCTGTGAGCTC
>NW_006963027.1:0-690 GCF_000164805.1 Carlito syrichta
CAGCCATTGGGGGAGGTTGGGGTCAGAAGGTGGTGAGCTTCGGGGACCCTCATATGTGAGCAGGGTGGGGGGGGCCTGAAGGCAGAAAGTTTGGAGGAGAATGGATTTCTTTCTTTCTTTCTTTCTTTCTTTCTTTCTTTCTTTCTTTCTTTCTTTCTTTCTTTCTTTCTTTCTTTCTTTTCTTTCCTCACCAGGTTAAACAGGCTGCTCTCAAACCACCTGAATCTGGCCATCCTCTCAGCCTGAGGCTCCCAAACTGCTGCAATCACATGCTTTCAATTTGGTCGACATCCTGGTCTTCCTGCCTGGTCTTTAACTCTGGGCCAGAGGCGATTCTCCGGCTGAGCCCTTCCCATACACAAGGTTTTCTGGGTTTGTTTAGTGTCGAAGTGGGGAATTGCTATGGTGTTCAGACTGGTCTCGAACTCCCAGGCTCCAGTCATCTTTCTGACTCGGCCTCCCTGAGTGCCAAGGAAACAGGTATGAGTCATCCAGATGCCCTCATCCCCTGAAAGCTTGAGAGTCACGACCTCTCTTTCTCTAAAGCGATTTCTAGGAGGAGTGAGCAGGTCCACACTGGGGAATGAGGTGGGCACTCTGGTGGAGACATCCCCTGTGACAGGCATGCCCCATGGGGAGGGCCCAGCAGGAGAATCTGGTCACCCCCTTCATGGTTCCTGATCATCAGAA
>NW_006963028.1:0-971 GCF_000164805.1 Carlito syrichta
CAGGTCATTACAGAAGAGAAATAAAAGCAACCCCACCTTCCCTCAAAAACAGAATTGAAGAGGGGGAGGGAAAGGAGGAGAGGGAGAAAAATCTACAGAAATGAAGAAAAACCAAAAGAAGAGTATGGGTCTCTCCCAGATGCCTGGGAGAGCAGACACTGAGAAAACTGACTTTGGAATACAAACAATGAAAAGTCCCCAGAATGAAAGGTCTCAAAATGCAAATGTAGATATCAAAACAATAATGGAGAGATTAAAAAGAATTGAGGAGACACAAGAAGAAACTAGGAAGGAGCTGATATCTGAGATAACAGTAATAAAGAATACTGTGAATGAAATAAATAACAAATTGATAAGCATGGAAAGCAGAATTACCCAAGCAGAAGAAAGAATCTCAGAGCTTGAGGACCAAAATATAGAAATAACCCAAACTCTTAAAAACACAGAAAATAAGCTAAAAAAGACAGAACAAAACCTTCAAGAGATGAGTGACTACCTCAAGAGGCCTAACCTAAGAATAATCGGACTCCCTGAGGCAGAAAGAGAAACAGAGACCACATTGGAACAAACTTTCCACGAGATCATTCAAGAAAATTTCCCTCATCTAATCAGTGATACAAAAATTCAAACACAAGAGATTCAGAGAACCCCCGCAAGACAACAAATGAGAAGACCAACTCCTAGACACATAATAATTCGCCTAAATAAAGTAGGCACAAAAGAAAAAATCCTAAAGGCAGCAAGAGAAAAAGGCCAGATCACCCACCATGGAAGACCAATCAGAATAGCAGCAGATTTATCTGCAGAAACCCTGCAGGCTAGGAGAGCTTGGAGCCCTATCTTCAAAGTCCTAAAGGATAAACAATTTCAACCAAGAATAACCTACCCAGCCAAGCTAAGCTTCATCAGTGAGGGAGAATTAAAATCTTTCCCAGATATCCAATCCCTAAGAACTTAGGCAGCCACAAAAC
>NW_006963029.1:0-810 GCF_000164805.1 Carlito syrichta
TCGGATTAGGACCTTGGGTTTAGATGGTGCATCATGTTTAGAAGGAATTTTTGGGAGAGCACCAGGGTCTTGGTTTCCAAATCCATAGGATACTTCTGGAATCATTCTACTAGGAGCCATGGGTCTGGATTTCCAGGGAACTGGAAAACATCTGGTAATTTTTCTGAGAACGAAATAGGAATCTCGGACATTATGTCCTCAGTAAGCATCTACTTATGTTATCACTGTGGAACAAGGAAAATAAGTTTGCATGTGACCAGCAAACTTTTGGGCAGTTGTTAATTTTTCCCTGGCTTAAGGTAGTTCTCATACTGAGAAGTCTACACGAATTTTCTAAATGCTAATCAGGAATTTGGAATCCTAGTCTCCAAACTTTTCAGAACTAATTCCTATATCCGTACCACAAATGTATCATTACCAATTCCCAGGAACCTACTGCTCCTCTTCTTAGTTGTAACAGAAAATCTTGCAGTCTGCTCGACTTTTTTTGCAGGAGACTGTAAGGCCAGATGCCACAACCCAAGGAATCATCTCGCTATTTTTAGTGTAATTTCCGACTTTAGGTTTACCTCCTAATCCAGAAACTATTGCTGGAATTTTAGATTGATATTCATAATTGGGTTTAGGAGTTCCCACATATTTAGGACGTATTCTTGAAGGGGATCCAGCAATCTTGGATTACAGGGCCCTTCTGACCTTTTGTGCGTATGAGTATTTGTATAAGAGAGATTGTACTTCCACATTGCCAGGTAACTTCCGGGAGCCTTACTGAAACAAAAGACTTTGGGTTATGGGGGTCACCAATCCAAG
>NW_006963030.1:0-3626 GCF_000164805.1 Carlito syrichta
CGTTGAAAGGTGGTCTCCCCTGAGAAATCTTTGGCACACCATCAACCACTGCCCTGCCCCACCCTGCTTTCTAGCATTCCTTAACTCCTCACCTATTTTTCTTTAGGGCATTTATCACTTTTTGAAACCTTTTTCTTTCTCTCTCTCTCTCTCTCTCTCTCTCTCTCCATCATCTATCTGTCTGTCTATCTATCTATCTATCTATCTATCTATCTATCTATCTATCTACCTACCAGTTGATCTATCACCTATGTCTTGTTATCACTAGTGTTCTTGCACTGCAATTTAAGTTTTATAAAAGTAGAGATTTCTTGTTGTACTGGTACATCCTCATTGCCTTGAACAGTGCCCGGTATGTGCTCAAAAAATATTGCTGATTTCATTGATTATAACAGAGTCATATATTTCTCAAAGACATATTGATTCCCTTGTGGAAGTTTTGTGACTCTTAAAAGGTATACAGTTTGTGAACACTGCTACCATATAAAACCAATGGTACTAGTTGCTTCTAACATAGAGTGGCTAATAATATTTTATATCTTAGCTAAAGGCATATTTTAATGATTTTATCAATAATTTCATTTTTGTATTTTACTAATAATTTAATTAATGTAAGTATACACTTACCTTCTAAAAGTATGTTTCAAGATATGAAATTGGTGATATCACCATGCTATTGCAATGATAAAGTAACAAATGTCAGACACTTAGTAGACTTTCAATAAAGAGTTGATGAATAAATAACCTGTTCAAATAATCCAAATAATGTTTCTTAAGTACAAACAATAGGAAATGATTTTTAAAATTACAGATAAGGGGTAGAGAAGAAAAGAAATAAAAAAGAGATTTCTCCTAGGAGCAGTGGTTCCCACAAGTATCTGCATATTAGAATCACCTAATATATTAAAATCTCAAAAGCCTGACAACAGCCAAGACCAATGTAACCATAATTATGGAGGTTGAACATAGGCATTGCTTTTGGAACTCCACAGGTGATTCTAATGTGTAGATAATTTTGAAGAGAAAATTTTAGGAATAAAACTATTGCTTTGCTCTTGGGACAAAGTTTTCACATCTAAGAATTGTTCAGCTCTTTTCTATGGCTATACAACTATTTTTAAGTGTAAAACAACTAGCCAATCAATTTTGTACAATTTTGAAAGTTTTATGAGCTTTCAAGTCTTGATGGTTTGCAAGCATTGAGTTAGGTTATTTTTCAGGTAGTAATATAACAAGTTCAGGGTTTTTTTTCTTTTTTAAAATTTATTTTTAATTATTTTTAAAATGTGAGTACAATTCAGGATTAAGTAGGTATGTGGTCATCATACAGGCAAAGTCTGGGCCTCCCTTTGGACCCCACTTTGCCTGGTTTGATGATCAGGAATCCTTACAGATGTTATTTGCCCCTCCTTCCCAAATTCAGTGTTTTCTAAACAAAGTCCCTGGAACAGTAGTCTTCTAAATGCTATTAATCTTGTGATCTGTGGTCTCTATCTTGGAGACTCGTTATTCATGTAAAACAGTTCTGAGATGTCTAGTAACAAATAAAACTTGATTCTCTTTTTTAACTCAATGTTTTCCAAATATGTTTGAAGAGGAAAGCCCCAAAAAACTCTTTTTACAATTACACTAATGTACATACGTTTTAAATACCAGGTATACATAGTTTAGATCCACCAACTCATCCCTAGCCCATACCCCTCCTTTAAACTACAGTCCTCCTACTTGATATTTCCATGTACCCTTGCCAGGTTTCTCAAACCTCACAAGTTCAAAACTAAGTTCCTATTTATATAGTCCCTCCCTCAACCCCAAATCACTCCCCTCTTGTAAATTTCTTCATCTCTATTTTATTTAGCAGATACTTATATGGTTCTTTTGATATGCCAGAAATGAAGTGCTTCACACACTATAACTAATCTAATACCCCACATCATTATTATTGCTATTCCCTTCCTCGTTTTAGAGAAGGGGACACCAAGGCACAGAAAAGTTAAGTGTCTTGTTCCATATCGAATCTGCTGCAGCTCGCTGACATTATCAGGTCATGATTCACATATCTCCCTCTCAGAACTGCTTCCCAGGGCCACCCTGACTAAAAGTTCAACTCCTCCCACTTCCTGTTGTTGCTTTAGTTTTCCTATCCTTGCCTTTATTTTTCTCCTTGGCACTCACCACTATACATTTTAATTATGTACTGCATGTCTCATACATTAAAATGTATGTTTTATGATGGCAGCAATTTTTGTCTGCTTTGTTCACTGATATATCCCTGGTGTCTGTAAGAGTGCCTCCAGTCCATGAGAGCTTAAGGAATATTATTTGAAAGAATTTTAAAATTTGGCCAGAACCTTGTATACTGGCAAACATACTCCAGGAATCAGTGGACTAGACCATTACAGATTAATAGACTACTTTTATCTTAAGTGAAGAATATTCGGTTTCTCTTAATAATTTATTTCAAGGAAACACACAAGACTAGAGCCAAAAATTTTTGTAATCACGTAATTCTAAAATTCTACAATGACAAAAAATTGAGAAGTACTATTCCACTTTTGGATGTGCCCATTCATGGCCAGTACTACAAATAAACATTAAAATGTTTTTTTCATAGGAGTTGAGTAAGTAAAAGGGTAAAACCTTAACCAAACTGCATATAATACCACATATAAAGCAATTTAATAATTTTTTAATCCTGCATCCAGAGTTTGTGGTTGCTAGGTCTGAGAAGAATGATGCTGGTAATTTAATGGGTATTGCGTTCATGGAGTAACTGCAGGGTGCCAAGCACCGTGCTAAGAATTCAAATTTGATAACTCATATCTAGATTATTATATCCTTAAGACATACAGGTCTAAAGATTTCAGTGTTTTTACCTATTACTCAAAATAACATTAGCAGCTTATTAACACTAAAAAAAAGTTTCTTTCAATGTCATTTTTTCCTATGTCTGGTAATTAATTTTTACATGTTAGTTTTATCTATTATGATGCAAAGTAAGCCTATGTGAGTTTTTAATTACCTTATTTAATGGTACTTTGCAGATTTTCTAGGGTTGCTTGAAAGTGAATTTTGGTAGAAGTATTTGTATCAAATATATTTTGTTAAGCCAAATAGATATTTAATATTTTAATTTGAATTATTCAGATATTACAATGGACTTTTCATATGTCATCTTAAATTTTACATTTTGATAATCTAGTACACACACATAGCTAGAATAGCTAAATCACAGAGAAGGGTATATATTGCAAAGTTAATTTCCTTATCAGGCCTAACACTTGGGTCACCAGTTTTCCTCTCCAGAAGAGAGTTCCAGTTTTGGAATATCCTTCAGAGATCTATTTCATTTATAACTGATGCTCATTTATAATTTGCCCAACCTTTCACAGTATTGACTTTTATTTGACTAGAAGCCTACTATCACCTACAGATACAATGCCCATCTTTAAAACATGTCTAATGAAATGTGCCTCAAAAATATAGTTTGTCCAAGTGCAAAGTTACAGGGAGTAAAAATATGTAATTGCCTGAAAATGAGATCAAAGATAAAAAATTTCTTCACCAAATAAGAACTTCTGGGATATAGAAATACATCTTATTTTTTAAAAATCCTACTATGTTTT
>NW_006963031.1:0-618 GCF_000164805.1 Carlito syrichta
CTTAATTAATATATAAAAATAATGTCAAGATGAATAAACTTTTTAAGCAAGGAACACTTTAAGATAAATTATATCTGCAGTTCATTTTATTTTTAAAAATCTTTTAAATCAGAAAATGAAATACTGTCACTGTGCATATACACCTTTTTTCCTCTCATAATCACAGAATTTCTTAGTTGGGTTAAAATTTCAAAAATACTTTGGTGCAGACATGGTGTAGCTGCAGTGTTAGAGTTTATAAAGATTGCAAGTAAGACATTTGAACCTAATTTGTCTTCTTTGCTTGACTCCCCACATAACCACTGCATGGCAACCACAACTTTGTAAAAACAACTTTGTGTCATTATACCCAGCAATGTATCCTTAAAGACACACGGCAGCAGGGCCCACAAAAATTCCTTACACAATGAAAAAGTCTTTGGTCCAATTCCTTGGAAGTACATTTATTCTTCTCACCCTCTCTTTTCTTAGCAACAGCCTAGCTGGGGCTAACTGTCCATTCAGAAGCTAGTTTACCCCCATCATTGTGCTCTGAATTGCTCCTTTCTCCTCCCATTTATGCCATGAAACTCTAGAGGGAGGAAGGGAGGGGAGAGGGTTGGAAGGGATAGGGTGAAC
>NW_006963032.1:0-1190 GCF_000164805.1 Carlito syrichta
CTATTACAAACCTTATCATTAGTACTAATAAGTATAAAAATTATGAACTTACTCTATGTTCTATAAAACTTAATTCAATGACATTTTAACCTAAAACCTAAATCTGATTGCCTATTACATGGAAACTACCTACGTCTCAAAACCTGCCATGCCACTTAAAACAATGAACTGCACAGTTGCCATAACGACAGCCGGGGACTGAAGCAAGCTGAAAGTTACTGCACGTACAAAAACCAAGAACGTTCTGCTTGACCAAAAGCAACATAATACAACTATTATCACAGTTATAACGTCTAATCATAACCCCAAATGAAACTACATACTGGAACAAAAGCTAATCAATCAATTTACCAGGAAATAACAGCTAAAAAATCTTAAGAAGAAAAACAGTTTAGAAAGAAAAAGAGATATAAAATAATTCTGCTGTGCATTTTTCATAGGATATAATAAGATTTTATTTTAGACTGTCACTTCCTAATATTGAAAATTATGTTGTCTTATAATACACTGGTTACTATTCATATGTACACACTTGATGTTATATCCTTGTCTCCGAGGCGACCTTCTGAATAGGCCTTCATAGGCCTCAGCTGTGTGGTTACATATGTTGGCTCCCAACAGGGGGGGAAACGCACAAATGAAGAAAACCAAAAAAAGAAAATAGGTCTCACACAGACCCATGGGAGAGCAGACACTGAGAAAACAGATTCTGGAACACAAACAATGAAGAGCCCCAAGAATGATTGGTCACATGCAACAAACCCAGACATCAAGACATTAATAGAGAATATAAAAAATTGAGGAGAGACAAGAGGAAAATAAGAAGGAGTTGATGTCAGAAGTAACAGCAGTAAAGAATACTCTCATGGAAATAGATAACAAACTAATAAGCATGAAAAGCAGAATTAGCCAAGCAGAAGAAAGAATCTCAGAGCGCAAAGACCAAAGCACAGAACTAACCCAAACTGTCAAAAGCATAGAAAATAAGCTCAAAAAGACAGAACAAAACCTTCAAGAGATGAATGACCACTTCAAGGGATCAAAGAGAGTAATTGGGCTTCCTGAGGCAGAGAGAGAAACAGAAGCCACACTGGAAAAAACATTTTCATGAAATCATTCAAAGAAAAACTTCCCCCATCTTCATCAAGGATGAAAAAATTTAAACACAAGAGATTCAGAGAAACCCTGTA
>NW_006963033.1:0-10560 GCF_000164805.1 Carlito syrichta
TTAGTTACTTCAGGTTAGGTTCTTTACTTGGTTTATTTTTCATGGTTTTATTTAATAAGTATTTGTATAAAAATAAACATGACATAACTGGTTAAAGTGCACATTTAGATAAAGTACTGACACGTTGCTCAGTTGGGGCTTTCAGCCAAAACGTTCATTATAATGAACAAATTTAATCAGTTAATTATTTTTTCTTGTTTCAGTTGTAATACCTCCCTCCCAGTATTTCCTATTCCCACCGTGTCCTAATTCAGCTTTTGACCTGTATTTAAAATTAGTTTTCATTTTACATTTTCTAAATTTATAGCAGTATAATACATAGCATGTTGTTTATTTGTGTTTTTCACTCAGCCCAGTCATGTGTAAATAAACAAACTTTGCTTATCAAGTATGTATTGAATATCAAAACTGTTAGCATTAAAATCAATGAAGACTCCACTATCACTATTTGTTTAATTAAAAACTATTCAATATTTGTATTTTTTTCAATTTCTGAGTATTATTAATGAATCTAATATATTTGGATATATAGAAATCCAATAACTTTTAATTATTTGTCTTAACCCAATATCAAAATTTTAAAAATGAAATTTAGAAAATGTTATTGATTACATCAATGTTATAAGACAAACAATAGTTCTAAAATCTGATGAGAGGAAAAGAATTGGAGAACAGAAAATAGACTGTTTCTGGGCCATAGAGCACAAAATGTCATGTGAACTAGTAAATGATTAAATTAGGCACAACATTTAATTTCTTAAAATGACATTGTTATGGAATTGGAGTTGAAATTATCAGAGGACACGCATTTGGAATATTTTTATTTTTGTTTAAGTCTTTTACTCCAGGATTAAGAACACATAACAAAAGATGCATTTCCCATGTGAAGATTCTGTCTGGGTTCAAAGAACAGAAACCATGGAGGAAAACTATCCAAACTGGTGAGTCACCAATATACCTCCAATTAATTAGCTGTCACCAATATACCTCCAATTAATTAACTGCAGGGTAAAAGCACTTAATCTGTAAGACCTTCATTCTCAGTGGCTGAATTGTGTGTACACATGGAGAGTCATCTCTTGGATGCGTTTTCCTGTACTTGTGTATCATGTTCACACTCATTCTCTGAAATTCAGATTCCCAGTACCCCAGTTGTCTACCTACCTTCAGGATTTCCTTTATAAGCACAGATATCTGATATGAAGTTTCTCATTATAAAGCTATGTGAAAGCCTAGACTCACCCCTTCTTTTTCAATTTGGCCATATTTCCCTTTTCACTTAGAGGTATCCTCTCAGTTTCTTAAAATACCTACAGACCCATTAGTGTCATCAGTAGTTCTTGTGAAACACATCATTTAAATATTTTCCTATTGTTAGCACGGGAAACACAACCGTGACGTGAAAAGAACCTACAACAAATGCAGGGTAAGGGAGAAAGTCACCAAATCTATATCCAGATTCATCTTCCTTCTCTTACTTCTGGAATATTAGTCTTATCCTGCAGGAAAGGGCAGGAAAAGGAGAGAATCGGATATTAGTAAAAAGATATACCCAACCATATCAAAAACAAAACAAAACAAATACTCAATTCCAGAATAAAAAGTAACACATAGAGCATATAAAGCCACCAGGAGGAACAGGAAAATTTGAAACAGAAAGTAAAAAATCAAATGTTTTCTTTGTGAACTGCACAGAGGATACAGCTATATGTACAGAGTGGAATAATAGACATTGGAGGCTAACAAATGTAGAAAGGTAGTGACTGCTGAAAAGTTACTTAATGGTACAATGTTCATTCTTCAGATAACTGGTGCACTTAAATCCTAGACTTCACCATTACACAATATGAAAATATAATCTAAATTCACTTGTACTACAAAATATAGACCAATTAACACATTTTAAAAATTGTTGTCACAGGTATTCTGGTTTTCAATGCTTCTAAATGGAAAATTTCTGGAGAATTAGAATTCAAGATTGTAGAAGTATAGAAAAGTGCAATGAAGCCCCCCCCCAAAAAAACTAGAATATGTACACCGTAAATGAATGTAATTTCATCCAAAATTTATATGTTTAAATATAAGGCAATACTTTCTTACATATCAACAATGAACATCTAGCCTTTGGAATTAAAAATGTAATTCAGTTTACATTAGCTCTCCCAAATAAAAGTTTTATGTAGAAAATTTAAACATATGAACAATCTATATGAACACATATAGATTATTAGGGAATCTATACAACTCTGATCAAATAAACTAAATAACTGAATCAAAAAAGCAATATTATTTGCTCATGTACAACAAAATTCCAGGTGTCAGTCTTTTCAACCTGCTGTTTAAATTCAATGTAGCTCCATAAAATATCGAGTGTTGTGAGATTTGCAATCCTAGATAATGGGGCCATTTTAGAATCCTGAGTTAAATGTGTGTTCATTTCTTCTATGAATCACATACCAACTTGAGATTAATGTGAAAGATCTCTAGTAAAGGGCATGTCCATCAATAACCAAGAAAGGGAGCCATATGACAGACAAAGGCATCTATAACATGAGTGTCTGAAGATTAGTAGGAAGATAGATGGTTCAATATAGTGTCTCAAACAGCAGAAAAATTCTAAGAGGGTTTTAACAATCAGTGAGGCCAAATTTTCAAGGTATAGCCTAGACCATCAGCTGTGAGCCTGAGACACTGAGGCAGTGTTGGACTCAGAGCTTAGCACCTGGGTCCTGTTCAAGAAACTTTTGGAGTCAGAGACTCTAGCTGCACAACTCATGGAGAGCCCTCAAGTACACGAATCCATATAAACCAGATAGTCTATGGTGACGCGTTGCACTGTATTCTCTCTTGTCTACCTGTAGGCAGGTTTGCATTTGAGTCTAAGTGATTTCTTCTGACTGTATCTCTCACAAATTAATACATGACAGAGTCCTTGAACATCACAGAGCATAGGTACTGTGAGAAGTGGTTCATTTATGATTCTCTATAGATGTTGATTATACTTCAAAATATGGACTGAAATATGAAGAACCACTGCAACTCATGCATTATACCTATATTAGCCCTTCATCCTGGGGATGCTGGATCCAGTGTAAGATTAATAACTAGTTCTGATAGAGGATTGTGAAACAGTTCCAGTCGGGGAGAGGATCTGCAATGATATTATTAATTTGGAGTCAAACTCCTGCAGTTACTTTTGAGAAAAGACACCTAGGGAAAAAAGTAAAGAAACTACACAAACAGAAAACTTAATCAATAATTTCACAAACTTGTATCCATAACATAATTCTTGAGAATTAGAACTGTTCATGGCTCAGGTTTATACAGTTTCTCTTTTTTATGAATGTGTAAATTTCAAGCAATGTGCTGCTCCTTTTAACATTTTTACTTTTAAATGTTTTGTCTTTTGCTTGTTTAAAAATTATTCCAGCATTTTAAATATGCCAACCCAATGCCAATTGAACTCCAGTACCTGATGATAATCAATTATTAATCTCAATAAGAACATTTAAAGTATAAACATTGACTTTCAGACTAAAACGGTTTAAGCATATACTAAGAATTTCAGATCCCTGAGAAGTGGCATCTAGATATTAATTAGTTAAAATGGCAATCTTATCTCCTAGACGCCTCTATAGTCTCACAAATGCTGTCAACACATTCACACTTAGAGTTGCATATAGCATACTCATACTCAAACACATTTTCACCCAAGCACACATCCAGTCCATTCTGATAAAAATAGTTTGAGATATAGCCATTTCCAATCTCCATGGACCTCCATCTTTTAATGTTTGTGGTCATGTATGTTTGTCCACTGCTGATAGTTGATACTGTGTTTGAACTTGACATTTACCGTCCTCTAGTCACATCCCTCCTCTGCATCTGCTATAACATGACCATAATGTCATTGTGGAGTTATTTTGCTGCTTTCCTGGTGAGACGAACCACACCAGAAACCTGAAGTGGCAATTCCTTTTGATCACTTGGTCATAATCAAGCTTTTGTCTAATGCAATTATTCTACCTTTAGTTGAAAATAATAAAATAAATTCACAGAATATTTCTAGACCTGTTTACTCAGTTGTAAGCTAAAATTACAACCCAAAGGAGATACGAGTCACTTACTACTAACATCATAAAAATCATTTTTTGGTTGGTGTTTTTAGTGTCATGGGATCCATCATGTACAAAACAACAGCAAGAGGATTCAATTCATGAGTCCACTAAATGCATTGCACTCCTCCCTGCAGACAAACTCTTCCATCTAATGCAGCCTATTATTTTGGAGACTGGAAATATATATTTTCAGGTTTCTACCACAGGTGTGTATTAACAGACTAATAATTCTTCTATCTACATTTGCAGTCATATGTGTTCTAACTACTGAGTATTAGCATAGCCCTAAAACCCCCACATTGGTGCAGGCATAGACAAAAACTTGGATAACTGGCACACTAGTATAGTAAACTTTTATTTAGTGTTTATACTTTCATTAAAAGATCAAAGTCAACAAACAACCTGAATACAAACTCTCCAAACCCATTTGTACAGACTTCCACCAACCTTGTCAGTGTCATATTGGGATATATAATTCTTGGAAAATTTGAATAATAAAGGATAACTGGAATGCATGTTTGTGTTTACAATGACACTCATCTATCTTCAAAAAAGATCAGATTTTCATTTCTAAAACATTGATCAGCATCTCACAACACTCACTTAGATACTCAGAGAACTTCGAAATTCTGTGATGGGATCAACAAGTTCATGCATAATAGGGAATACGGTTCATAGGAAAAAATTCAACCCCTAAAGGGCATTGGGGATTGAGTTGAATTAATCAAATTGACTCCAAACGGCTAGCAAGCAAGCTCATGATATGACACCATTTATCAGTAGGTGTGATATCTATCATTACATGCTAAGGTACTCTGTAGGTGACATGAGGTCATGCTAGAGTAAGAAATCCTGGGCAACCTTAATAGTTCATGGTGGAGAAAGTCCTGATTTGCACAGAGAGGGCACTTTGTTTGAATTTCAGTGCTATGTGAATTGTTCACATCTCTATGCATCCCGAAAGAAAAATACAACTTTCCCTCTAATTGATATAATTACTAGTATCCCATTTTAAAGAACCTGAAATATTTCCAGAATTTTTACAATTGTTTATGTCAAGAGAACACCAAGAAAGTAAATAACTGATATGTAGTTGTAGATACAGTCACTGTAACATATCTAGAATGCTGGTACAGAATGTTGATAGTGGAAAATGCTGTACATGTGGGTGTATGCGAATTATACATATTTTCTATTAAATAGTGCTGTGATTTTATAAGTGTTGTAATATTTTATGTTGAAATAAAGGCAGAGATTTTTGTAATATATTTGAGCAATTTCTTTAGAATTACGCTGTGAGTAACCATAAGAAAAAGGCCTATTCCCCAAAGTATTCATAAGTCAGATTTAAAAACTCATATTTCCATAAAAAATTATGATTATGTGGCATTTCTTGTTTTTACCCAGTTATGAGATTTTCTTATAAGGTGATAGTTTGACCAAATATTTCTTATATAATTAGAGTCTATTTATGTTTTTATGGTTCTTTCTTCAAAGTTATGTTACAACATTTTCTAGACAATCTTCCATTTTATAATACCTCTGTTTCTCTCAATCCAGCACAGTTTTCTTTTTCCTCAAGGTTCTGTCACTCTTGGGATGTGGGTAGTCACAATGTGTCTCTTGCACAATTATACATGGACATGTCATCAGGGCTCAGACCACACAGGTCCATGTAGGCTGTGCTCATGTACTTGTCTCCAATCATGGTGTCTATGACCTGGAACTTTTGTTCACATTTTGTGTTACCACTTTGTGGCTGTACTCATTCCATCCACTAAAGTCTTTTTCCATGAGCCTATTGCACCCAGAGTATAAGGTAGTTGGTGAAGGTATATTCATAAACTTTTCAGGAGAAACTCACTGAGGCCCCAGCCTTCTTCATCTCAGCCACAGTCTACACTGACGGAACCTGAGAGTGAGTACTTTGGAGAGGGACAGATGTATATGAAATGCCGATTGGCTGACTCTAAGATCCCACAGGTCAGTCTTGACCTCTTCTTCTACCCTGGGAAGTGTGGAACACTTAAAAGTTACGGCTGCCACCAAGGAGAAAATACTCCACTCTTGTACATGAATAGTATATGTGCTCTCAGACACTTATTTAGGAGAGAGACATGTTGTTTGGTGATGCTCTCTGGACAAAGACATATCTGAATTTACTTCAGCAATACTCTGCATCTATGCATATACATAAGGCAGAATTTTTGTAGCTCAAAACCTAATCCAACATGAGATGGAGAAGATAGAAGACACAAAGCTCATGCAATTCTAAGCGCTGAAATTGAAGTTCCAATAATTTTCCAAAGATGTGTTTTATTATTTATGCTCTAAACGCCATGAAGATAATTTCTCTACTAGGAACAAATGACCACAAGATACGTTATTAAAGTAACCCCATGTTTAATTGGCACACCTTCCATCTCATCATTTTCTTGTCTTTACCCTCTTCAAGTCTACTTCCTGGCATCTGTGTATCTCCTGTTATTTAAACAAAGTGAATTAATTTAGGCATTCTTATTCCCATTCTGATAGTATATCTGAAAGCACCTGTAATTTCTGTTTTTATACCTGATTTTCATTGATGTTTTGGTTTAATGATTGCTCCAAGTAACATACGATGCTTAAAGCCTCATCAGTAGCCCTTACTAAGTTCTTTATTTAACTTTTTATAATATTTTTGTTTTGAAATAAAGAATTCTCAGGCTTTGTGATGAATTCCTCCAAGCATCCTTTCCCCAGCCTTCTTTACACCTGTTCCACGACTGAGCCTGGGCTGGGTGGATCCTGAGCACCTTCTTCTGGCAATTACCAGTACTGCAGTGAAAGTTCCTGTGTGGGTTTTTACAGCATATTACTCTCTTTAGCCATCCATGAAAATCTGCTCCCTAGTGCGGAGTGATCCTTCATAGTATGTGAATAGCACAAATTCTTAAACTAAAGAATTTCCTTTACTGAACACAGAGATCTCTCTGAATCATGACCCCAAGTAAGGTGTCTTAGAAATCAATCATGAAGTCCTCCCTGGTGACTCTCAGATGCATTGGGGCATTAGATCACACAGTAAGTCCAAAATCGTTTGGGGAATTTGAGGGAGCCCTTTATCTTCTTTAGAATCATGTGGTTAACGTTCACATCAGGCATACATTATCTACAGGAAAGACAACAATGTCTCAAGTTCACACATTCAAGAAAAATCAATCTTTGGTCAATGAAAATGTTGGTGTCAAGAGCTTTGACCTGTTCTACCATCCTGGAATTTTTCTCTTCTCTTGTCTTTGTGGTTCCCTGAGGAGTTCTCTTCCTGAGTGAGAGCCGATTCATTCTCATACATTCTTCTTTAATCCAGATAAATTATACTGATGAGGAGTTAATGGGTAAGGCAGCCGTTCCTGACATGCTGTCACAATTGAATGCTGGTGACATACTGTCCTTCCTCTGTGTTATGGCTTATACTAGTTTACCCTTATACTAGTTTACACCTTTCAACCAAACATTCATGATAATTGCCTGGGTAATGTCAGCAACATTTGAGCCAACACAAGTATTTCTTCCTGATAATCCTGTCCCCACCCCTATGATTCTGCAATTGCATGTCTCTCTGAGGTGGCTTTCAAGTAATCAGCTATTCTTACATGTGAAAAATCATGAATTTAGGTATTCATATAATTATAGATGAAAGACGGGGCCCAGCACACTAATCGGCCTCCACCTGTGGGAGCTCTTCCTAGGTGACAAACACAATACTGCAGGCTCCACACTGTTTACAACCCTAGGAACCAGCCACCCCACTGACTCTTCACCACAGCTCTCCTCTTGCTTAGTTAGTGGAACAGGAGGAAGGACAGGGACTATTTAAATTGGGTGAAGAGCCAAAGAGTTACTGTCCCTAGGTGCCTGGAAAGGCTGTTCTTTGGTTCGCTGTGGGGACCTGACCCTCTTCTTTTATGAAACTTTGTAGGGCCAGCACCTAGGAAACTTGAGTAAGAATGTAAATGTGGTGGGGAGATGAGAGGTTGCAGGTGATCATTGAGGGAGGAGGCTGGTGAGGGAATGTATCTGTTAGCTCCCACACAGTCCTGAACTTCTTGGGGGGCTGAAAGAGCTGGGAGGTCAAAGGAAGGGTGAAAAAGGTCTTGATGATGGACATGGGAGAGGGTAGGGAAGGCTGAAGCACAGTCAAGCATCATTCATACCATGGTTCATACAGGAAGGATTTCCATCAGTTACTGCCTGGGACTCAGCAGGTTGCCTTGTATTCTTGAAGAGGCCATTATCACTAGAAGGAATGGGCAGCCCTTCCAGAGTGCCATGCATGGTAGTCTGCTGAGATTCCTGGAAAGGGTGATCGGATGTAGAGAGACCACAAGCCCTGGGTCTGAGATACTGCTGCGTGCCCCACAGTCTGACTGCACAGATGCACATCTGTTGGCAGGAGGTGCTGAGGCTCCCCTTCCTCTGTGTTGAGAAGCCCTACTTCCTATATATTTTGCATTCAATTCTAAGAGAAGCTCTGGGAAAACATGTGGATAAAAGCAAATGCCAAGCTTTAGACTTTGTTTCCTTTCCCTTATCTCTCTGTGACTTTTTCAATTGTTCGGTGGTGGTATTAATGGATTTGAGACCCTAAAGCGGCAGCTACCTTTCTGATTTCCAGCTGCTTTTTGTGAATAATTAAAGAAGAAAAAAAGAATCTTTGTATTTTGTAGAAAACCCTGTTTCACTATTTACATTGTACAGATGTTTATTTAAAGTAGGGTTTTGTTACAATTTTGTTGTCTTTTCTACAAAAAACCAATATAAAATGATTTCACAATCTGAAGAGAAAAAAATGGCCACTGTGACCAAACGTAGTCTGTTCTGCAACATTAACGGAATTAAATCAACTCAAATTAATGATTCGACAATAGAAATGCTATCCTTTACCTTGTGTGAGCTTTCCTTTCATCCCGTGTTGACTTGAAAAATAAAATATCTTTATTGTGTGAATGTGTGTTGTACTCGGTAGAAAATAATGAATTTTACTTTAATGGTTAAAAAAAGATAAAAATAATCTTTTTAACTTTTCTTACATAATCACAATGTTTCTGTCCTGAATTTAAAAGAATTTTTTCTCCACAACTTTGGAGCAAGGGATCATACGTTTAAAGGAATCTCCTTCATTTTTTGTGTTTTTCCTTTTGTCCTAATAGGGAACCTAATTTTTTTTAATTGCACAGACACACACACAAAAGACATTTTTTATCTGCCAAGAGCGACACCTTCCTTTGTTTTCTTGAATTATACTGACTGAGAGGAAACATCCCCCCTAAAAAAAGTAAGAAAGATGGGACAATGGCTTTGAAAACCTATACAAACAAAAGAAAATATAACTTTGAATTAAATAATAGTCACATGAGTGAGTGCAAAAAGAACTAATCTGCATTTCTTCCTGTGTGCAAGTGGGTGAGTGAACATTCAACTAATGCACGACCTGAAATCAAACACCTAGAACGTGTTGCAGAAACGGCTACAATTTGCCAAAGTTCTTGATTTGGCACCTGTTCCATTTGCAATAATCAACCGTCCATGGAGCATCTCTTGGGAAAAGGCTGAAGAGATCACCTGACACTCAGCACACACCATCACCTGCAGTAGCAGACCAGGCGCAGGCAGCACAGACTGTGGAAAAAGCAGGGGGAGGAAATCTGAAACTGAGAATAGTCAGAGAAAAAATTTAAAAATATGGACTGTCAGGATTTTCTCTGTCCTGGGACTGGACATAGATATTCTTTTCTTTTTCAAATTTTGAGCTCCCTGCATCCTGAGGCCATGGGATCATTAACACACTCTTCTGAAAGTGACCATTGTTTGCCCTGAGCAGATACTCCAAGCACAGAACACCACAAAAAAGATGTCCCAATCGCATACTAGAATGAACATACACACATGCAAAGGGAGTGAGAAACCTCGCAGCAGACAATTTGGGAGCTTTTCTTAGTAATATTTGCTGGTGAAAACTTAACGCAGGCAGTGAGAGTTGTGAAGAGGAACACAGCTAGGAAATCTGAAGCTACTCCTCAGGAAGGAGTGAGGAGAGCCAAACCAAAGCCAGAATAGTGCTCCTGAGTCTTGCAACCAGATTGTAGGGGCCAGGAGCTGGATACTACTTGAAATGGAGCAAAACCTTCTGAAAGAGAAACTGAGCAGACACTTCTTTTTCCTCTACTTTTCCTCTCTCTCTCTTCTCTCTTATACCTTGTCTTGGACTAAGGGACTATGCAACTACGCCTATTGTATAGTCATATTGTGTAGAGATGGAGAGCAAGTTCTAGATGGTCAATTCGCACATAGTAAATATTTTGACCTGCCAATAGGTTCTGAAAACTTAAAGCACCCCTCATCCTTTAGGAAGCACTCATAATTTAAAGAGACACACATTACCTGACCTCAAACTCTAATT
>NW_006963034.1:0-899 GCF_000164805.1 Carlito syrichta
CAAGGGCGTGGTAGCGCATGACTGTAAATCAGGCTACTTGGGAGCCTGAGCCAGAAGGATCGCTGGAGCACAGCAGGTTGAGGTTGAGGTGGCCGGGAGAGGTCACTGCACTCAGGTCTGGGCGACAGAGTGGGACTTCAACTCAAAATAAAAACAAAACAATTCATATGAAACCATAAACTATCAAGAATAGCCAAAAGAATCTTATCAAAAGAAACAAAGCAGGAGCTATCACTGTTCCAGGTTTCAAACTTTACTATATATTTACAGTAATAAACACAGTCTGGTATTGGTACAAGAATAGGTCCATAGGACAATGGATCAGGACAGAGAATGAAATCCTCAAATTCTCAACCAATTCATCTTTAAAAAATCACCCAAGATTCAATGGTAATGGAGAACATATTCAGTAAATGGTGCTGGGAAAAGGCCGAAGACATGCACAAGGTTGAAACAGGAATCTAACCATAATCATACACATTAACTCTAAATGGATCTAAGACCTAAATGTAAAACACCAGATTATAATAATCTTAGAAAACACAGGAGACACAATTATTGAAACTGGAACCGGAAATTAATTCCTCTTCAGAACACTAAATACCCATGCTGTAAGAAGTAAGTTAGACAAGTGGGATCTCATGAAATAAATATACTTCTGCAAAACAAAAGAAACACCAGAAGAGCAGGAATACAGGCAATAGAATGGGAAAAACGATTCTCCACCTGTATATCTGTAAAAGAGCATAACATCTATGATCTAAAAGAAACTCAAACACTCAGAAAAATCAGACAAACATTCCCTTTGAAAAATGTACAAAATACGTGATTGGAAACTTTTCATTATAAGAGATACGTACAGCAGCAGACACATGAAATTGCTCAGCCTCACTCATCAT
>NW_006963035.1:0-618 GCF_000164805.1 Carlito syrichta
TTTTTCTAGGACAAGTTTGCAAACTTAATTGTCAGACCTGGTACAAGTATGCAGCTGACATTTGTTGATAGGTTACATGTCCTGTGAGAAATGTCGAGTATACTGTGAGGCTGTTTTCATCAAAATCTGGAATCTTTTAGAGCAGGAGAAAGCCTGTCTTGTCTAAGAGCATCGCCTATACAGCTTGCCTTCAAGTTGTCTGAGGGTAAAAAGGGAAAAAAGGTAACATGCATGCCTTTTCCTGCTTCTTTCACAATCAAGGCAAACATTATTAATTGATTGTGATGCTTTTCCAGTGAGCCTGGACATGGCCACCACAATCTTTTAAAACCATTTCACAAGATGCTCATACCAATTGTTCAAAACGACACTAAGTTGAAGACTATTTGCCATTAAGAGTACTTAATTCAATAGTACTTTTATTTTGCTTATTATTTCCTGAAGATCTCTATTAATAGAAACTCCACCATCTCCTTTTGTTGATCATCTCTTTGTTCTTATTTTTTGACCATCAGTTTTTATATCCAAATACAAGCTCTCTTGCTGTAAAAGTGAGGCTGTCCTTGTCCATCAACTCAAACAGGTATGTCAAAAAAATATGATTTGTTTTGCTTTTAA
>NW_006963036.1:0-756 GCF_000164805.1 Carlito syrichta
TCTGTATAAGTGGTGATGCTTTTTCTTCATTTCACTTCCCACTCAGATACTAACTTTTCCCCCTGAATAAACAGTTAATTCTGTTTTGTTTGTTTTTTTTGAGTTGGAGTCTCACTCTGTCGCCCAGACTGGAGTGCAGTGGCTGTTCCCGGCCACCGCAGTCTCAACCTGCTGGGCTCAGGCAATCATTCCACCTCAGCATTCCAAGTAGCTGGAACTACAGGCATGCACTACCACGCACGGCTAATTTTTTTGGTTTATTGTAGAGGTCTTGCCAAGTTGCCCAAGCAGGTCTCGAACCCGCGGGCTCAGGCAATTCACTCACCTCAGCCTCCCAAGGCACGGGATTGCAGGCTGAGCCACCGAACCTGCCGGTTGATTCTTTTAATAAAATATTTTATTTCTCTTTAGATTTTTCATGTTTTAAAGAAGAAGATAATACCAGTATGGGAAATATATCTAACTAATATTTCATTCCAGTACCGTATACTTACATTAGTTCTAGTAACTGAATTTATCACAGATCTTTGAGTTAGTGAATCAAAAGCATATAAAAAATGAAAATGAACTTTAAAAAGGCCTTATAATCTACTGTCATTAGTTCTGTCATCCCTATAAACTAATGGGTTGGGAAAATGGTCAGTATTTGGAACTAAAGTTGATATTTAATTGAAGGAAAATGCTTTTTTAATTATAATTTTTTAAAAAACACTGGCATGAATATAAAAAAGGACTATGGGAAGCAAAATTAATCTG
>NW_006963037.1:0-981 GCF_000164805.1 Carlito syrichta
TCATCCCTCAGACTGCCTTGTTCCCCAGGGTGGACCCACTTGATCCTCCCAGGGTCCACCTTGGTGAAAGGGAGGGCTTGACTCTCAAACATTCAGGGGGATGGGGATGGCTGAGCAACTCACGCCTGTCTCCTTGGCACTCAGGGAGGCTGAGACGGGAAGATGTCCAGAACCTGGGAGCTCGAGATCAGGTTGGACATCATAGCAGGCCCCCACACATACCCCAAGCAAAACCCAGAAAACTTTGGGTGAGGGCAGACCTCAGCGAGAAGATCGCCTCTGGTCCAGAGATCAAAGGAAGACTCGGATGTTGCCCAAATGGAAAGCCTGTGATTGCAACAGTTTTGGAGACCCAGACTGAGAGGATGGCCCAAGTTGCGGTTTTTGAGAGCAGCCTGGGCAACCTAGTGAGGAAAGAAAAGAAGGAAAGGAAGAAAGAAAGAAGAAAAGAAAGAAAGAAAGAAAGAAAGAAAGAAAGAAAGAAAGAAAGAAAGTCCATGTCCCTCCAAAACTTCTCTCAGTCCTTCCACCACTGCTCACCCCACATGTGAGTGTCTACCAAGCTTGGCACCTACCAGCCCCAACCCACTCCCCAATGGCTGCCCCCTATTTGGTGCAGGAATTCCCAAACCTCCTTGGCCGGGTTCCTGCCGGTTCTCCTCTTCAAGGTGAGAAATGTGCCCAAGGTAAGCTGACCATCTGACTCGACAATAAGGACCTCCGCCAAGAAAGGTCAGGGACACATCCCTCACCCGGGGACATTTCTTCACCCCCAATCCAATTTTTCTTAGCTATAAAGCCAGTCGCCCTGTGAACACACAACGCATAGTTGAGAATGTTTTTGGAGACTGTGTCAGGCTCTTTGGCTCAACCTGGGGCCCAGGGACACAAACTTTCTTCACCGCCAGCCTCAAAATCACAAACGATCCTCCACCGTCAGCATCCCGAGTGGCCAGGACAATGGGCAACTCCACCCCAGGA
>NW_006963038.1:0-5244 GCF_000164805.1 Carlito syrichta
TGATTGTCATCACCCCAGAGATTTCTTTGATCTGTATGGATGTGACAGGGGTCCAAATTAATTTCTTGATTCATACTGAAGTTTTTGCCATTGTGTTCATACTGAACGTCTTTCTTCTGACAACTGCTCCCTCCTTAGTGGGAGTTGATGTTGTTCCAATAGTTAGAGTTTTCACCTAACATCTAATCACAAGTAAAAGATTGATTCACATTATGAATGCAAATTGTTGTCTATGGAAAAGGTAAACAGAAATAAACCAAAAAGCAAAGGAAAGAATTGGAAGGGTTGCTAGTGTAAAAATATGCTTTTGATAAGAAAAAAAGAATATAAGAAAAAGGAATAATCTTGCTTGGTAAATTTTTGTTTGGTAATGGATTGAACAGTGATCTGAAAGAAGAAAAGTATAGGACAAAAGTAGAAAGTTCAAGCATATCAAAAAAAATGGTATGAGCGTCTCAAAGTTGATATGTGGAAGGTTTGTGGAAACAGATGTGTGAAAGAAATTCTATAAACACTCTATTTTGCAAGAAAATGTTATATCTATGAATTGACTATTAATATCACTGATGTTTTACCAAAATGTCATTATATCAAAATGACAGTATTTTCTAAAACTCTAATCTGTTCAAACCTTAGTAAGTAAATGCAATGCTAAAAATTACTAAAAATAGAATGACTATTTATTCTGATTCTTTGGTTAAATATCTTTTCTTCTAAATGCTTCAATATACAAAGCTTTGCTTCTGTAATACTTTGTATACTTAAGTTGTCAGTGAACTTATGTCTTTAAATTCAAAGTTAAAGACTTGTGTTAGATTAATCACATATATAGTGAAGTTACCCAAAATCTAAAAGGTATCATTCAGTGCTAGTTGCTAACAATTTTAAATCTTCCAGAAATCTCATTAAAAACTTGGGCACCCAAGGTTTTACTTATAAAAGATTGCTAATCTAATATAAGACTAATTGCATAAACTAATATGATTGTGTAAATTGAATCAATAAAAAGCAAATAATTGTATCGCTTCTTTAAGTTACTACCAATTGTTTTGTTATATTTTTTCAGAGTCAAAAGAACAATAATTTCTTTATTTACACTTTTCCTTTCCACAAACAAATATGGTTGTTTGCATAAGTTCAATAAGAATTTTTTCTTTTGTAACACTGGTTATTTTATCAGGGATCTAACTTAAATAATATTTCAAAAGAAACTGCTTTAGATAATTAAAATTAAATTTTAAGTTAATCTGAGATTCCTTATACAAAAAAGTTTCAGCAAAACTAATTTTAAAAGAACCTATATGGCTAACAACCTCGTTACACTTTATGTACAAATAAGACATATTATGTCTAAATAAATCAACTAATCCTACCATAAGTTTTCATTACCAGAAAGGGAAACTGAAAAAAATTATGTTTCAAAAGGAACTGTTACACTTATTTAAAATTACTTTGTTCATTTTTTTAGTTTTATTATTTACTACAATTTAAATGACATCATGAATTCTTTTATGTGAATTTCCAAACATTTTCAGATTTCTTTTCAAATTTTATATAAGATTTATTTGAGTGCCTGGCTCAAGTTACAGTCCAGAGAAGTCTGTCAGGTTGCCACTAAAGTTCAGAACTACATTAAAAACTCTGAAACCTGACACTTATAATAAAGTCACAGAAATTAAAGTTTATCGTTTAAGTTATGCTGGTAACTGCAGGACTTGTAACTTTTGTACAAAAGGTCATCAGTGACCAAATAAAATTTTCAAAATGTGTATCTGGCTTCACTTAATTTTTCTACTCCCTGTAGGTGTGTCTGCCTTCAGTTATTACTTTTAATACACCTTTTGTAACGATTATTATCCACTAAATTTTTATCTATGTCCTTTTACCTGTCAGGTTAAATCTGTTCCTTGCAGAATACAGCCATCTCATGCCCACACAATCATCATGCAAGGATTCCAGACAGTGCCTGAAAATGATGCTACTTCTGAAACTGATCTGCAAGCTTTAGATTAGACAGGGAGAGATTTTTGAACTCTGGTTAGGCAGGACTACACCCATTGGCAGCTCGAAAGAAGCTACAGGAAATGGACCTTCACCCCTCTGTTGTTGGGAGCCAACATCTACAGTTACAGTTGAGGCCTACAAAGGCCCATGTTGGAGATCTGTTTTTGATGCAAAAGCATCAGTGACACCTATAGTGTTGGTATATGAATAGTGACTAGTTTGTATATGTGACATAAAAGCTTATATTATTTAGAAGGAAAGCTTTTACACTGTTACACTAAAATTTTGGTCAAGGCCTTACAGCAGAAAACATTCTGTACTTTAAGTTTCCATTTCTCTCTGACTCTCTGAGCCGTTGTTAAGTCTCTGTTTCTCAGAAGTAACCATGCAGTCTTTGTTCCTGTAAGCACTCTGTAAGCAGTTTCTCCTGATAGCTAAAAAAGCAACCAAAATTGTTTTAATCGTTTTGTTTTCCTGCCTCTAGGCAGGCAGAACGTGCCTAGTTTCACTATGTATCAAGACTCTCAGCTTGCTTCAGCCCCTGGCCATCATCATGACAACGGTGCTTTTCCTTGTCCAAGAGTGTGACAACCACTGTTTGATTTATTCACTTAGATCAAATTTTCTATCAGGAAGTTTAGAAATATATATATACATACAGTTCAGTTATCTACATATAACACTATGTGAACCTGTGCTTGCTACTTCACTTCCTTCTGCTTGGAATTTGCCCTCTAATATGCCTGCGTATGGTAGTAATGAAACACAGTTACAGGCCTGTGGAGAGTAAAACCAAAGTACTCTTATGTATTCTGGATATACGCTTGCACTTTGAATTCTGCCTTAAAGTGTCGACTTCAGTGTCTGGCAGACTTCAATGGCAAAGTACACATTGGGTTTGTCAAACACTGTGGTTAGTGTTCTCTGCTTCTCACTATTTAGCATTTCATAGAGGGCTCTGGCACCAGTGTCCCTGACACAGATATTTTTTACTGCTGGACATTAAAATAAATAGTATAGATTTTGAGTATTTTGTTAAATCATAGAAAATTAATAGGAAATTTTACATTAGGTAAAAATAAGAATAGCTTATAATATACAGATTAATCATTAAATATTATAGAAAACAGTTAGTAAAACTATTACTGAAATCATACACTTCTTATCTTGATGTAAGCTTTGTGAAGCACGATATGCATCATGGAATTTTGATTGTTAATTGTTACCTTAAGCAAAAATCTTTTGTGAAGTATGTTATGCATCATGAGACCTGTAAGCCCCCAGCAGGTATTTGTCATACTGCTGGAGGTTATAGAAAATGGTATATGAGTTGGAAAATTTTGAATAAAATTGGCACACAGTCCTTGGCCAGACTGGTCCCAGAACTGCCTCTGAGTTGTTTGTTCTCATCGCGTCCTGATTCCCTGGTGCAGGCCCAACTCCCCTCAGTTTGGAGCCAGTCCCCGACACTCTGTATCCCATATGATAATTGAATTTAAAATCTCTAAGGAGGAATAATTAAGGCATGGTTGTTAACACATTTTAGACATAAATAAATTTCCCCCATGTTGATTTTGAAAGGCATTCAGACATTGTTAAGGTTGCATTTTACTGCAGACAGATGGTAGCCTACCCCACTCCCTCAGTAAATCCAAAGAAAACTCCATAAGATGAAGACTAGAACAGCCCAACTTTTCAATTTAATGATCTCTGGTAATCTTTCAAAGACAGTAGTAAACTGAAAGCAGGTGTTTGGTATTGCATTGCTTAATCAGTCCCCAAAGTGGGATTAATTTAAGTTCTTTTGAAATGGTTTATGGTAGACTTTTTTTTACCAAAATTTCTGAAGGAAGTGTGGTCACAGACATAAGACATCAGTTACTCATAAGAAAGTATGTTTTCCACTTGGGACAAATTTTAATCATGGTTTTGAAGCTTACTTCCCTTAGAAAATTCCTGGACAATGGAAAACCTAGACATTTCTTCCAGCCAACTTCTGGTGCTGCTGAAGGACTAAAGAGAGGGAGGACCTGACCAACAGCAGTGCAAAAAGTGAAAGGGAACCTATGATGTTCTACTAGTCACTCATACTGCCTTAAATCTCATGGGCATCGAGCCTCAGATACACACTCTTGAGTGAAGCTGTATATGCTTGACCAGAAAGACCCTGTTCGCAGACCAGAGAGATAGTTTCAGAGGACAGTAGAGCAGGCACAGTACTTAAAACTGCTATTTAAGCAAACAAAATGATTCTTACTATTCCATTACCTTATGTCATAACTACCAATGGATATCTGTATTTACAGTGGGACTATTCCTATGCTAGTGCATTCAATTCTTGATATTTTTGAATTTATGGAAAACTTATGGTCTCAGGAGTCTCTGAACTTTCTTCATGGTTCTTACCCCTCCAGGGAACTGACTAGAAGCAGTTAAATCTGTACATTCGAGAATTAACAGCGGGAAGTCAGACAGCTAATATTGATGACCTAACAAGAATTAGTTTGCAGTGATGGTCCTTAAGAAAACTATAAGTGAACCAGGCCGTGATTTCACATTTTTAAGTCAATCTATCATAAGGGATAATATACTAAATTTTAACCATTATGATAAGCATAAGTCTGAAGTCCCACGTCTCAATAATTAAAACATGTAAGACTTCCATCAGGTTTATGATGGAATAATATGGCTTACACCTGAATATGAAACACTAAACACACCAGAACGTTGTAGTTGGAACATAAAACCACTCAAGGCAACACCTTTTGAATGCAAACTGACACATGGACTGCGTCCCTTTAAAAAACAATGTCAGAATATTATTGTCCTTAAGGACAGCAATTTGTTAGCCAGCGATTGGATTCAGAGGTCAGGGGTATACTGGTGAGTTACCACTGGGACTTGGTGGATCTGTGGTACTAATTTATGGACTTTGATTCTCCCCAGATGGATTGATAGATGCACTCTGGGCTTTCCATGTGCCTAAGGACAGAAATGTAGCACTCTGCAAAAAGTGAGCATAGCCAACTTGCCCTATCTGCACAATTAATGGACTAGATCTGTTTTTAAATGGTATGGTTATGTCCCTAATTTCTTGTTAACCCAATATAGGGCTGAAAAGTGTATTCCTCCATATTGAAGCCTTAACTAAATTCACACAGTAAGCCTTGAACAAAACAAAAATATTGAAGTGACTTTAATTTGTAAGGCAGTGCGGCAAACTGAATGTCTTTATGTATT